>NC_087206.1:59350266-59420266 GCF_015104395.2 Macrobrachium nipponense
CACAAATATCTCTGCACCCACCACTGGGAAAGACTTAAAATGAACAGCAAACAATGATTAAATAAATTAACTTAACCTACAAGGTATAGTATACTCAATTCTGTCATGTATAATACTGTCAGCTTATTGTTTAAGGCAACACAGGCTATTAGTTTGCCCTGATGGGGCGATATGGCGCGTTCGTAGGGGTGTTAATAGCCCTACGATTTTGTTAAGTCACTCTGTCCCGTGCCATTAGGACGACACATTACAGTATTAATTTCTCCATAGGGAACATTAGTGTAGACTAAAAGGGAATAGAATCAAGCAGGATATTTTCCTTAGAGAGAAAATGAAATTACACGAATGTAAGTCTCACCAGAGACATTGACAATTTACAAACAATATATATATACATATATATATATATATATATATATATATATATATATATATATATATATATATATATATATATATATAGAGAGAGAGAGAGAGAGAGAGAGAGAGAGAGAGAGAGAGAGAGAGAGAGAGAGAAGGGAGGAATATTAGATTAAAGATAGAATCAAACCATGTATAAACAACCCAGGGTTTTAAAATATATCTTAAGTTACAGCATTTTTTGCTGACTCAAATTTTCCTAGTCACATGGAATGCTGATTGCCTGTCATAGGGCACTGTGCCAATTGTGGCACTTTTATGAACAAGCCTAGGGGCTTAAAAGGACATATCTTTGGAGGTTACACATGCCTTGATAGTAGTTCCTAACGAAGTACTAATTTATAAGGCCAGAATGGCTGGCGGAGGGGCTCTGCCTAAGCGGAGCATACAATGGAAATAAATGCCTAAAGGCGATGATGAAGAGGAAAACAAACTTTGGAAGAGAAGATATAGACACTACAAAAAAGAAACAGTTACCAAAAGGATAAGAAGGAAGTAAAAGCAGTAGAACTTAGCACTCTTCCCTGGATGGAGAGGGTCAGAATTCTCTATAAAAGGGTGGCACTGTGCCAGGCACTAGTGCGGAGAGATACTTTTGACTTTCCCAGGGTTTCTGAAAACCTCGACGCCCTTTTCGCTTCTTCTTTCGAGGTCGGCTTAACGGGGCCGTGGGGGCCCTTGAAAGACTCCAGCCCTTTGAAGATGCCGGAGGGGCATCGGCTCCGGCTGCTGCGACAACCGGGGCACTGGCACTCGTCCCCGTGCCTCATGCTGCTTGGCTCAGTTCCTTGAGTTCTTCGGCCAGATAGGATTCGGCAGAATCCTTACTCCGGGACCGGTTAGCTGCTGACGGAGGGGGAGTGGAGGAGGAAAAGCGATCTGGACTGAGAGCTCTGGGAGGGAGACTCGAGTCTTGCCTTGGCAATGGCACTGAGGCCGTTCCTGACGTATTGAGAGGATGCGAACGTGGCTCAACGTCCATGAGGGATGGAGCCTGTCGCTGCCAGGTGCCTTCAAGTGGCACCGGCTGTGCAGAGGTAGTTCTTGGAGGACCGTAGAATTGGTCTGGAGCTACGTAAGGGCGGGGGCCCTGGGACGGTACAAAGGTAGGAGGGGACTTGAAATCTCGTCCTAGCAGGACCTCATAACCAGTGGCGGCTCGTCAGTAGGCACTGTGTAACTGCAGTACCTCCTATAGATTTCATATAGATGCACAAAATTATGAATATATACATGAATATGAAAAATTAAGCACAATTATCAATGATCCTTTAAAAATGATTACCAATCTCTTGTTTCTCTAAATAAAAAAGGCAAATGAATTGAAACAATACGTGGAACTGCTGGTTCTCAGCAGTTCTCATTTTGCTAGCATGGTGATAATGTGGTAGCCAGCCCGCGCGTACAGGTGAGGGGAGCACTGCCCTCTCAAGCAGTGTTAGTCTAGCTGTCGGAGGTGGAAGGTGTGTTTTGAAATTCGTCACAGCTTAATCAATACGTACTTTTAGTGATAGTTATCAAATTAGTGACGATACTGATGATATTTAATGTAATGCAGAATAATCAAGTCACTGGCGAGTTGCAGTAAATGGAAAAAAAATTATAACTACATTAATGTCAATGATATATTAAAATCCTAAATTCGAAATATGTAGTAGCTTTCGGCAGCGGTTCTGCTGCCTTCCTCAGCGGGAGAGTGCGCGCGCGTGTTTATGTGTATGCGTGTCTGTGTTTTAGCTGGTTGTTCTTTAGTCCATTTGGTTTATATAAGCCTCTATTATTTTATTTTACTGTCAAACTCAGTTTTGTATCTTAATATTTTCTTTCGAGTTTTTATTCCTTTGAAAGGTTTAATGATTTTTAATTATGCTACGCTTAGTTTTCATAAACTTAATATTTTTATGTAACCTAATATATTCTCATAATTTTCTGTCAGTCCGTCCGTCAGTCTCTCCACTGCTGAAAGCTACTGTAGTTTTAGTATCTTATAAAATATATTGTTACTTTTTCAATTTGGTTTACAGTTTCAGTTTTCATTTGGGTAATCCTCCATTAGAAATCAGTCATGTTATACACACACACACACACACACACATATATATATATATATATATATATATATATATATATATATATATATATATATAAGCGAATACCACAGGAAAATGATAGTAAAAAATCCAAGCGCTTTCGTCTTAACTAAAGACTGGTTTACACCTACGCACTTTTGTGGTGCGGTCTGTTACGGCGTGGGACCGCAGAAACTGCATGAAACTGCACTATAAACACACCAAAAGCGCGCCACCTCGCTGGCGGGACAGGCGAAGACTGTTAAAGCCGCACGAATGCTGCCCGGATTTTAAATAATTTCAAATTTCTGTGCGGCGTCTGGCGGGTTGATGAAGTCGCACAAAGCCGTAAGCGGTGTGGCGCGGCCTCGCAACAAAAGAGGTAAGAACCCGCATGGTGCCATGCCACACCGCACGTGGTGCAACGTCGTACCACCCGCGAGGGAGTGTTATAGCGTGATGTCAAGGCACCATGTGGTGCCCTTACGGCGCCGTCATACAGGGTTAATACATGGCGCGCACATGTTGCGGGGCGTGCGGCATGCGTGCAGCGTGTTATGGCGTCTCCCTAGGTCGATTGGATGGAAGGTTGGCGCGCAATCTTGGGAGGATAAAAGGGGCCTGACTGACCACTGGGGCATCATTCTCGCTGTGACTGCCTGCTTGACCAGCCACTCTGTGACCCAGCCTCTCTCGCCCAGCGACACTCACCCAGCCACTCTCGCCCAGCGACGTTCATCCAGGAACGTTCACCCAGGGACGTCTATCCAGCGACGTCTACCCAGTAACGTTCACCCAGCAACGTTGACCCACACACGCTCACCCAGGGACGTCTACCCAGTGACGTTTACTATCCAGGGACGTTTACCCAGTGACGTTTTCCCAGCCACGTGACAGCCAGGACTCCCAGGACATCCAGCCTTCACAACGGTCGGAGACGTCTGAACATGAGGAAGAGCTGAACGTTGAGCCGACCGTATTTATTGTCGAATCCCAGGACATTGCAGGCCTGAGGGGTATCATCGTGCAGCCAAAGAAACGATACCGCCCCAGAAAGAAGGACATTCAAAACTACTCGTTCATGCCAGAGGACAAGGAAGTCATCGTGGAATTCATTAAGGCACACCCTACCTTGTACGACAAGCGGGACAGGCAATGGTCGAATCCCAGGAGGAAGGAGGAACTCGTGGGGGTTGTTCCCACTGGACGCCCCCATGAATTGATAAAGAGAAGCAGGCGAAACCCCGAACTTCGACACCTTCTGCAGTGCAACTGGTTCGGGCATCACCACACTAGTGGTTCGCGTCTCAACCCCAACCTGTGTTTTTTTATGATCCGCACCTTCAACAGCAGCCTCAGCCACAGCAGCAGGTATCTTATCAGGTGTACTCGACACAGGCGCCAAGGCTAGGCACACCGTCATTCTTTCCCAGTGGGCGTTCGACACCACTGAACTCTCCTCGACCTTCCACTTCTTCGCTGTCGCCGTTGGTCAACAGTCTCTTGGCAGACTTGCGGCCTCCTACCCCTGGCGCCAGTATTTCGACACCGAAACCTTCTACCTCAGAGGATCTACCCACCTATGACTTGACCATCTCCCCAGGTTGTTGTTGCTGTTGTTGTTGTATTAAGCCAATACTTCTTGTTGGCACGGGCCTTTCCCTTGTTCGGCCCGTAGGCTCCTCGGGTGATAAGGAGAACATTGACCCCGAGTCAATGGAGTGAGATTGTAAATTTTGTAAATAAATATGTTATTTTTTAAAGAATAAATTGTATTTTAGTTATTTTCTTAATATTCAATTATTTTTGTAACTTTTATCATTAAAAATGTTTCTTTTTGTAATAAATATGTTGAAATAGTGACTTGCATTTACATTTTCCTTATTGATGCTTAATTTATATGTCATGACAATTTATATGATATGACTGGGTGAAATGAGATTGAATAAGAAAAAGCATGGCCATAAACAATAATAACACGAAGAAGTATAACAGGAAATCTTAATATGATATATGAACTATGAAATAAATACAACTCGGAAAATAACTTAAACTATAAAATGAAATGTAACATGAAATAAATATGGCCATCAAATGATATAATAACATACAAGGTAAGAACGATAATATCATATTGAGAACATGATCAAATGAACATGAACACATACAAATATGATAATGAAACAGTAATTAACATTGACTGGACATAGTTTTTTGCAGGGGATCAATGAAAAATCAGTAAGATACTAAAGACATATTGGCCTCAGTTGATAATATTTGATATTTGCAGTTGAACATGTTATGGTAAAAACCAAGTCCCAATTTCAGTTTCTTACATTCTATGCTTTTTATGTTCATTTCCTTATATTTTATGCTTTTCATGTTTATTTTCTGATATTCTATATTTTTAATGTTTATTTTCTTACTTTCTTTGCTTTTTATGTTCATTTTCTTATATTCTATGCTTTTCATGTTTATTTTCTGATATTCTATGTTTATTTTCTTACTTTCTTTGCTTTTTATGTTCATTTTCTTATATTCTATGATTTTCATGTTTATTTTCTGATATTCTATGTTTTTCATGTTTATTTTCTTTGCTTTTTGTGTTCATTTTCTTATATTCTATGCTTTTTATGTTTATTTTCTTACTTTCTATGCTTTTTATGTTCATTTTCTTATACTCTATGCTTTTCATGTTTGTTTAGTATAAGTATTTTTGTTATGTTCATCATTTGCTTCTCTTTTGTCTCATTATTACGAATCATGTTATTATAACTTTCAGTTAATTTTCCAACATCATTTTTTATATGTACCAATCATCATACTAATATTATTTATTATATTAATATTGTTATTAGGACAATACAAAAGTATGGGAGTATAAAACAATGAGAAATACATCATGATCTTTATTTACAATTATGTACATTTGTTTGGTTATGTTTTATTACAGAGTTCTTTGGGTCCTCTACTCATCAGTAGCTGGTCGTCCTCGAGGAAACACCAATCGCTCTTGCCATTCCATTGCACCTGCATCCAACGAGTAGTACTGGGCCAGGTAATCTCTGACGTGTGTAGTTTGGTCCCCTTCTTGCCATGAGTCGTTCCATGAGGTTCAGCGACTCCTCCCTCCAAGTACATGCTACGACGTTATGGTGTTGGTCCTCATAGTCGACGTCGGTGCCAGCAAGTGGGTAGCGTTGCAGTGCCAGGTTGTGCATGACACATGCACACAAAGTTATCTTCTTGCACACCTGTACATCCTGTTGCATCGTCGTCCTGAAGACTCGCCATCTCATCTGCAGCAGGCCGAATGCATTTTCCACCACACGATGAGCGCGAGATAATCTGTAGCTGTATATTCGTTCGGTGGGATCTTGTGATTGGTGGGAGTAGGGCTTCATCAACCACGGATTGAGAGTGAAGGCATCGTCAGCAACTATGTGGAAGGGGATGGGTTCATCGTCGTTGGGCAGATTTCTGTCTTGTGGGAGTCCTGCTCGGTTGTTTGTAATGGCCCTGGCCAGGTTGCACTTCTGCCAGGTTTCCTCCATCCCCACCACCTCCTTCTGCACCGACGTCGACAAACAGGAACCTGTACTTTGCATCAGAGAGGGCCATGAGGACGATGCTGTGAAACTTCTTGTAATTGAAATACAGTGATCCTCCACCTTTGGGTTTCTTGATCGCGACGTGCTTCCCATCCAGGGCTCCCACACAATTGAAGTAGTTCCACTTGGAGGCGAATCGTTTTGCTATGTCATTCCATTCTTCTGGTGTCTTGGGGCACTTCATCACTTCTGGTTAGTATGTGTCGATAATGGCTTGGCAGACTAATGGGATAAATCGGCATATGGAACTCTTGGAGACTCTGAAGCTGTATTGCAGGCTTGTATAGTCGTTCCCACTTGCCAGGTGGCGGAGAGTGACCGCCAACTTGAGTCCCACCTCTTGTGCAAACCACATCTTCTTGTCCTTCTTCTTCAACAGGGGGCGTCAGCCTTTCGACCATCTCCTCGAACAATTCAGGGTAGATGGGTAGAAAGTTCTTGTGTCTTTGGCGGTCCTCCTTGTTCAGTTCTTGTAGTAGCTGGTCGTAGTCCCCATGTAGTTGCCGCCGTGTCAGCCACTCCCGAGCCCAAATCCGCCCTGCCCTGCCGTCCTTTCTGCATGGTGCAGGTGGCTGTGGCACTGTAGTATGTCTTCTCAACCCGTCAATGACCTGGACTGCACAGAGACACAGGACAGCTACAAAAAATCTCTGCGTCTCCTGGGGTAAGAGGCTGTTGAGGTCCATATTGCATGCTGGTTAGGCATGGAATGCGCTTGTCACGCCTCTATATATACCTAAGGTTCATATCTGGCACGGTGTGGCATGGTGCATGTGCAACAATCATGCAAATTTGCATGTTGTGACTCATGAGGATGTGCGCACACTCCGCAACAACACCACAACCCAACCGCAACACACCGCTACACGGAGTAACAAAGCCGCAAGAGCGCGTGCCCTGGCGTAGCAACAATGACCATAACACTGCGCCAACTCCGTAACACTCCGCTAGACACCGCAGGAACACGCCATGACATGCCCGTAACCCACCGCCCAGGTCCGTGCCACGCCGCCCAATAACAGTCATTTTTTCTCCCCACCGAGACTGTTTTGTGGCGGTTTCTTGCGGTCCCACGCCGTAACAGCCCGCAACACAAAAGTGTAAACCTACCTTAAGACATTGTCAAGGAACGAATGAAATACAATTGGAGAGAAAGTTATCAGGTAAACAAGATAAAAAATACCAGATGGTTAATTGTCATAAGGGTAAAAGTTAAAGAGATAATCCAGGATTATCGGTTATTACATGGTCACAAACCTAAACATAGATTTAACCCTAACAGAAACTACAAAGTATCCGTACAGTCCAAAATATGTAAAAACTGAATATATTAGTTTTGTTGCTTATATTTATCTACAACTTTTTTCATTATGAAAGCATCAAGTTTAGATAAACCAAGACTTAAATTTAGAACATTTCCATTATTTGACTTGATGAAACAAGATTCAATGATATTCCTTTTAACCTTAACTGTGTCATTACATGGGATTAAGGCTCTTGCCTGACTCCAGTTAAATAGGATGATCTAAATCTAACATATATATATATATATATATATATATATATATATATATATAGTATATATATATATATATAGATATATATAATATAATTTATAATATATATATATATATGAATAATGCATTCATATATATATGTTATGCTTATTAAATTCAAGTTTGTCATTAGTTAAATAAAATGTTTTTCTAGCTCTTTTCCATGCCACATCTACAAAAGTCCTTGGGTATTTAAGTTTCAATGCAATATCATAAATAGTTTTAATCTCAGCGTTAATAAACTGCGGGCTACAGACACGTAAAGCCCTTAGGAACATTCCAGAAAAAACAGAGAATTTAACATTTTGATGGTGATTGGAGTAGTAATGAACAAAAGAGGTAATGTTAGTTGATTTCCATAAGACTGAATAGGTGAAATTTTTATCATTTCCCCATTAAAACAAAAGAGCACTTGGGATACGTCCGGGCCTTGCTGTAATGCCTTCAGGAGAACAGGTTGATCTCAGATTCAACAAGTGTTCCTTCGGTGTAGAGAATCTGGCCTTCCTGGTTTACAAGGTCTCCCCAACGGCCGTCGACCCCATGGCCTCCAGGGTAGAGGTGGTAAACAACTTCCCTACACTGAGGACGATCAAGTCCCTGCAGGAGTTCTTTGGCATGGTCAACTACTACTGACGATTCGTGCCGAACATCGCCTGTATCATGTATCCTCTGACCAAGGTGCTGAAGGGGAAATTGAAGATGCTGACGTGAGCACTCAAGCAAAGGCAGCCCTTGCCAGAACCACCAACCTAGCCTACCAGGACCCCACTGCCCTCCTGAGACTTACCACCTGTGCCAGCAACAGTTCCACATTGGCCGAGTGCATTTCGTGCTCGGCTACCATTCCGGTGGTCCGAAGTTCGATTCTCGGCTCGGCCAACACGGAACCAGAGGAATTTATTTCTGGTGATAGAAATTCATTTCTCGATACAATGTGGTTCGGATCACACAATAAGTTGTAGGTCCCGTTGTTAGGTAACCAATTGGTTCCTAGTCATGTAAAAATATATCTAATCCTTCGGGCCGGCTCTAGGAGAGCTGTTAATCAGCTCAGTGGTCTGGTAAAACTAAGATATACTAAACTAAAACTGTGCCAGCAACGTCACCTGTGGAGCTGTACTGGAGCAGATAAAGGACAGGTCCCCCCGCCCTCTCGCTTTTTTCAGCCATAAGTTGAAACCACCCGAGACCCGCTACGATGCATTCGACAGGGAACTACTGGCAATCTACCAGGCTGTGTGACACTTCAAATACCTCCTAGGCGGCAGCCCCTTCACCATGCTTTCACGAAGGTGGAACATGCGTGGTCGACAAGACAGCAGCGGCACTTGACTGCTATCTCTGCATTTGGGTGCACCACCACCTATGTCCACGGGGAAAAAGAACCCGGTAGCTGATGCCCTGTCAAGGATTGAAATAAATTTGGTCCACCTGGGCATTAACTACGAGGACCTGGCGAAGGAACAAGCTGCAGACCCTGAAACGCCAGCTTACTGGCAGGGATTGGCACTTCTCTGCAACACCAGCACAGGCCACCCTCGCCCCCTGATGCCCGCATCACGAAGGAAGCAGGTATTCAATATCATCTACGGCCTCTCCCATCCATCGGGATGTACAACAACGTGCCTGATGACCAAGAAGTTCGTGTGGCACGGGATAAAAAAGGATAGGCAGAGATGGGCAAAGAACTGCAAACCATTCCAAACAAGCAAGATCACCCGGCGCATGGAATCAGACATCAGAGACTTCCCTCAACCACAAGAGGTTCGGGCACACTCACATGGACATTGTAGGACCTGTGCCACAATCAGGGGGCACCAGCTACCTCCTAACAGCCATAGATCAGTCTATGAGATGGCCTGAAGCAACGCCGATGGCAGAAGCATGCGCCTGTGCAGAAGCCCTAATATCAAGTTGCATAAGCTGTTTCAGTGTGCCGGATGACATCACTACAGATAGGGGCTCCCCCCATCTGGCATGAACCTGAAAAACAGTCGCTATAACATTCGCGACAACATATATGAAGTTGAACACAAGTAAAGTGAGCTGCTGAATTAGAGATTTTGTTTTCATCTAGAAATATAGAGAGTCAAAGGAAAGACATTAGTTTGAGATTTTTTCACATGTAGATATGGAGACTAGAAGGGAAAAAAGTTAAGTTTCATAGAGCTCATATAATATCAAATTAAATATATTAAAAAATATATTATACTTATTTTTAATATATATTGTCTCTGAATTGGGATATGTTGAAGTGTATAGGATACAGTAATTTTTTAAGCACTAATTTATTTTAGAAGAGCATCTATTATGTTTCCTCAGTTATATTATGTTTTAAACACCCAACTGCAATATAAATTAAAGTATATTTCCTTATTCATATGTATATTGTTTAAATATACACTTATAGGTACAGTAGATTTAAGCTCTGTGTTTCACAGTAAGTGAATGAAGCACCTGTCTGTATTCTGTAGATATATATATATATATATATATATATATATATATATATATATATATATATATATATATTTCCTTTGGTATAAAGTCAGCATAGTTAAGATTTTTTCTGGAATAAAATTTCTCAAGCAAGCATAATTTTTTTCATAACCCTAGCATAATTTTGATATTTGGATATGGCAATACTGATTCCTAAACCTGTTTTTTTTAAAATACGTAGTCTTTCTTCGTACTTCGTAGTTACCGGTGTTGCCAATCAGTTTCGATAAAAAGTGTCTTCTCGTTTTTGTCCCTTATCAAAATAGCTTTCTGAAATCTAAATAATTGCAACTAGTATCTGCGTTAGGCTAGAAGAAACAAGGTATGTGAGTTCTCACAACAATTTAATCTTCTAATAAAGGTAAATTTCCACATACAGTAAAAGTAGGGCATTTCATCTTGCTCCAACTTGAAGCCAACTAGGCTTGGCAAGTCTTTTAAAAAGAACCCTGTTACGTTACCTAGGCCTATGTAGCACTATCTAATTTGAATTGTGAGTAGCCCTTCAGAATGCAAGTTTGAAATAGAATTATCGATTTCCCCGAAATTACTCAGTGAATAGTAAAATCGCTTTCTGGCCTAGAATGTAGAACAATTAGAAATTGAAATGTAGCCTACTACCTATACTAGATAGGTAGGCTAACTTAGCCTAGTTTTGACTCCAAGGTATTATTTCCTAGCAAAAGATCCGCACAGACTATTACCTTAAATTTAGGTAGATCTAGGGTACTTATCTGCGGCGGCCTAGACTATGGCAGCTGCGGTTTTTCTGCGCAGTTTTACTTATACTGAACAAGAATTTCAAGTGATATTTATTCGGACGACTGTAATTAACCCCCAGGGTGCAGTACTAAACATGGCGAAATACATTGGACGCCCCAATCCCTTGTGGATGTCGTATCAGCGGTTACGTTTCCTTGCAGTCCGTGCGGAGTGCTTCTGTAGAAATACCAAATTTTAAGCAATATTTATTCGGACGACTGTAATTAACCCCCCCCCGGGCCAGTACTAAACACGGCGAAATACATTAGATGGCCCCCAATCCCTAGTGGATTTTGTATCCGTAGTTACGTTCCTTGTAGTCCGTGCGGACTGCTTCTGTAGAAATACCTAAATTTATTTTTCCTCTACTTTTATAGTGTAGCTGATGAAAGATTTGGTGTTGTTTATACCTATGCTAATGCGGTCAATTACTTATTATATCAACCTATTACTAGGTATAGTCGGTAGGGATATTTCTATATAAGCATTTCGCGTCGTTCGTCCCCCGCGAATACGAATGTCACCAGGAATTGGGGCGTCAAATGTATTTTGCCGTGTTTAGTTGTCCAGATAAATATTACTTAAACTTCTTGTTCAGGAGGTAAAACTGCATTGAACAACCGCAACTGCCATAGTCTAGGTCGCCGTGGAATAGTAATATAGATCTACCTAGGTAGGCAGTAGCTATCTACCAAAATGGTTGGAGACCCTTTGGGAATGCAGGGTATTGAGCTACACGTGGTTAATGCATTTTCAGAAACACAGAACTTTGGTTTATTTTTGTGAATTTTTATTTTGTAGGCTATATAACAGATTCTAAGTGATAGCTTGTTCAAAAAATGGTTGGAGACCCTTTGGGAATGCAGGGTATTGAGCTGGGGTAAACGTCGGGAGAACTGGACTGCCATGTTGTTATGGAATGGTTCCATACATGTGCAATTCATTAGGGAACCATATGGGTAGATCTAAGCCGTTGTACCGCGGCGAACTAGACTATGCCAGGTGACGTTTTCCTATACAGTTTTACCTCCTGAACAAGAATTTAAAGTAACATTTTTTCAGCCGGCTGTAATTAAGCTGTAATTTACCTTTGAACTCTATCCTACGGTAAGGGGGACCGATGGGAATGTGGGGTTCTGGGTGGGGTAAAACACTTGGGAGAATTATACCGTTCAACTCTATCCTACGGTAAGGGGAACCGATGGGAATGTGGGGATTTGGGTGGGGTGAAACACTTTGGGGAAGGTTTTGCCTTGTTATTGTGTTATTTCCTCTTATTTATGACATTTGAAACCCGAAATACAAGCTGAAATAAAGTGATAAATAAACTGATAATGGAGCCGTTACATACCCCAAATCCACTGATTACTACTGCTATTACAACGCCGAAACCTACTACGCATGCGCCAATCCTAAGGCGCATGCGCCATGATATAAGGGAGCTTTTGTTACGCACACAAACTTCCTAAGGAGATAAATGATGGGGATTTTAGTGGGGGGTACACGTATTTAACCAATCATGTTGCATTAGTAACTCTACATTGCAACAGGAGGTTTTGGGGGGATTCATGCATTGTTACATATATTCCTTTTCCTCATTTGTTTTGTAATTGTGTAATATTATTTCAAGCTTTTATTTCAGTTCTGTATATCATAGTATTGTATAATATGTGCACTGACTTGTTCTCACTTCATAAAGTTTCCCTATAGTATATCTTACAATATTACGTTACAATTGAAGGCATGCCCCTGAAAGTCTCCTGAGGGGTGGGACTAGAAGGAGGTTTTAGGATGTTTCGAGACCTTTCTGTCAATGACGTGAAAATTGATGGTATTACATTTTTACATTTTAGACATTCCAAATTACACATGCATTTTTTCTCCCTTCTTTTTTCTATATTCACCTTTACTTGCCTTTCTGATCCATAACAATTTCTTGGATAACATTTTACTTATTATTTTTACTTTCATATTATATCATCTTTCTCAAGTGGGGTATGGGACGCACCCCCCCTTCCCCTCCGATCTTGGTTATACATTTTACTAGGTTAGGTCAGAATCCTAACCTATATGTTACACTTTTAAGACCGTTTTTATGGAAGGGGGGGGGGGGAGTTGGTTAGGCCGGTTAGGTAACATGTTCTATCTGGCCCCCTAGTAAGGTAACATGTTCTACTAGGTTAGGTTAGTATCCTAACTTATATGTTTACACTTCATAGGTTGGTTTTACGTAAGGGGACGTCAGGTAACATGTTCTAATTGGTTAGGTTAGGTTGCTTAGGTTAGTATCCTAATCTATATGTTACACTTCTAGACTGTCTTACTGTCTTTGTGTAAGGGGGGTTACGGGGGGGGGGTTGAAGCCCCCTCAGTCAGGTAACATGTTCTCCTAGGTTAGGTTAGGTTAGGTTGGTTAGGTTAGTATCCTAACTTATGTGTTACACTTCTAAGACTTTGTGTAAGGGGGGTACGGGGGGCCGGAGCCCCCTGCTCAGGTAATATGTTCTACTAGGTTAGGTTAGGTTGGTATCCTAACCTATATGTTACACTTTACACTTCTAAGACTGTATTTATGTAAGGGAGGGTATGGGTGGGGGCTCCACCCCCCCCCTCCAGTCAGGTAACATGTTTTACTAGGTTAGGTTAGTATCCTAACCTATATGTTACACTTCTAAGACTGCCTTTATGTAAAAGGGGGCTATGGGGGGGGGGCGGAGCCCCCCTGGTCAGGTAACATGTTCTACTAGGTTAGGTTAGGTTAGGTTAGTATCTTAACATCTTAACCTATATGTTACACTTCTAAGGTTGCCTTCCCTAAGGGGGGTTACGGTAACACGTTCTACTAGGTAGGTTAGATTAGGTTAGGTTAGTATCCTAAGTTATAAGTTACTCTTGCTTTAACTTTCTTTAAGGGAGAAACAAGTACACGTTTGGCCATTCAGTTCCATTTTTTGACACCTCAAAAGTTTGGCTAATGGAGCTTGTGTTCAAAAATTTTCTCGGCGCAAGAATACATTATCCTACCAATGCTATTTCAGTTTCTTCAAAGACATGTAGCCAGAAGCCAGCACTTCTGAGCAGCATTTGCGGGATAACATTCTGGATCCTGTTGACGAAATTCCAGCATCTTGTACTGACTTATTGAGGTTATGGTGATTTTTTTCTAGTGTATTCTGGAAATACACAAAAACTAGTGGATTTGTGCCAGAAAGAGTGCCATTAAGGGGCGGCCCATGTGCCAGGCCTAGGTACGGGGTACAGCACACTAGGTTAGGTTAGGCGTTTGTGTTAGGTTAGGGAGTGCCTGGCAAATCACTTTTCTCCTGCTCCCCCACCCAAAAACCCCGGTTCCCACTGGGGTCCCCTATAATTGTAGTTGTAAGTTTGGGGTTAGATTATATGTATAAGAGAAAGCAATAGGAATCTTGTTTTTAAAGAGTTTTCTCATGTTTCTACGTATTCTGCAACACCAATCTGGTTGTTTCTTGCCGTTTTTCGTCGTTAAACCTTAAAAAAACTGGTGCGGCCCTCTCCTAAACATTTACTGAGTTTAGTTTCCTTCACCAGAGGGGGTCTCAACCCCCACTAATTAACACAGACTGTGAGGTTAGGTTAGGCTAAGGTACATTAGGTTAGTATAGCTACTAATTACTTGTGTAACAGGTTTCATTAGCCAATCCCTTCTTAAACATATGGTGGTAATTCTAAGCCCGCATTCTGCGGTACAGTAGACTATGGCAGTTGACGTTTCCCTGTGTTATTTTACCTGCTGAACAAGAATTTAAAGTAATATTTATTCAGTCGACTGTAATTAAAGCGTAATTTACCTTTGAAAACAACGCGAAGGTACAAGGGGTGCGATGTACCAATGTACAGAGTTCAAAGGTAAATAACAGATTAGTTACAGTCGACCGACAAAATATTACCTTAAACTCTTGTAAAGTAAGCAAAATAACATAGGAAAACGTCAACTGCCATAGTTTACTTCGACTGAACAATCTTCGAAGTTTTGGTTCGGGGCCAAGAAACGTAAACAAACCGTCATATTTGAATGCTAGTAGGGGGTGTGAGATACGTAACCAACAGGGACCCTTATGTCCTTTAAGGGGGGGGGGGTACAGGGAGAGGAAAGCACAGGTACGAGTTGGTAAAGCCACGCTAGCATATGATGTGAGATAACAATTCCCATAAATATCACCAACATCAAGAGTACTAAACCTTAGGAACACCAAAACAATTGATATAACTAAATAATGTACATAAAGATTAAGAACTTTACCTTAAATGTTACATAAACACCTTCCTTTGTAAGTCAAGCCTACATTCGTCCACACGAGGCCAAAAGCCACGTTTTCTCAAAAGGCCGTGATTTTGACTGTACATTACCAACCTTTCATACTGCCCTGAGTAATGGACTGAAAAGTCCTTATAACTAAGGAAACTATTAACACAAGTACTGGGTAGAGTCGAGTAGAGTTGGTAATGGGCCTGGAGGAGTGGGAGGTGCCAGGTAATGATTCGGCCATCGTGGTCGGTTGATTACTGAAATGAAATACACGGCCCAGCAAGCATTTTCAGGAGAAAATTGGGGATGGAGGGGGGGGGGTTGGGGCAGTTTGCACGAAACAGGGTAGGGAGGATGATGGGGTGGGGTAAATATTTACATTTAAAAAAAAAAACATGAATGCATGTATATGTTATATATATATACAGGGTTTTACACATCTGGTACGTAAGTATAAATTATCAAGTACAAGTCAAGAGGCCATTTTAGTGAATATCAATTTTCAAGGATCAGATTGGCCAGTTAAGGGGGTAATTGAACTTAACAAGAAATGCTGAGAACAATTGTAAAAATTGTGTAACCTGCACTGGTGGTGCTCTGGCCCCCATACCCTCCCTTAAAGAAAGTTAAAGCAAGAGTAACTTATAACTTAGGATACTAACCTAACCTAATCTAACCTACCTAGTAGAACGTGTTACCGTCACCCCCCTTAGGGAAGGCAACCTTAGAAGTGTAACATATAGGTTAAGATGTTAAGATACTAACCTAACCTAACCTAACCTAGTAGAACATGTTACCTGACCTGGGGGGCTCCGCCCCCCCCCCCATAGCCCCCTTTTACATAAAGGCAGTCTTAGAAGTGTAACATATAGGTTAAGATACTAACCTAACCTAGTAAAACATGTTACCTGACTGGGGGGGGGGGTGGAGCCCCCACCCATACCCTCCCTTACATAAATACAGTCTTAGAAGTGTAAGTGTAAACATATAGGTTAGGATACAACCTAACCTACCTAGTAGAACATATTACCTGAGCAGGGGCTCCGGCCCCCGTATACCCCCTTACACAAAGTCTTAGAAGTGTAAACACATAAGTTAGGATACTAACCTAACCAACCTAACCTAACCTAACCTAGGAGAACATGTTACCTGACTGAGGGGGCTTCAACCCCCCCCCGTACCCCCCCTTACACAAAGACAGTAAGACAGTCTAGAAGTGTAAACATATAGATTAGGATACTAACCTAAGCAACCTAACCTAACCAATTAGAACATGTTACCTGACGTCCCCTTACGTAAAACCAACCTAAGAAGTGTAAACATATAAGTTAGGATACTAACCTAACCTAGTAGAACATGTTACCTTACTAGGGGGCCAGATAGAACATGTTACCTAACCGGCCTAACCAACTCCCCCCCCCCCCCCCCCCTTCCATAAAAACGGTCTTAAAAGTGTAACATATAGGTTAGGATTCTGACCTAACCTAGTAAAATGTATAACCAAGATCGGGGGGGAAGGGGGGGGTGCGTCCCATACCCCACTTGAGAAAGATGATATAATATGAAAGTAAAAATAATAAGTAAAATGTTATCCAAGAAATTGTTATGGATCAGAAAGGCAAGTAAAGGTGAATATAGAAAAAAGAAGGGAGATAAAATGCATGTGTAATTTGGAATGTCTAAAATGTAAAAATGTAATACCATCAATTTTCACGTCATTGACAGAAAGGTCTCGAAACATCCTAAAACCTCCTTCTAGTCCCACCCCTCAGGAGACTTTCAGGGGCATGCCTTCAATTGTAACGTAATATTGTAAGATATACTGTAGGGAAACTTTATGAAGTGAGAACAAGTCAGTGCACATATTATACAATACTATGATATACAGAACTGAAATAAAAGCTTGAAATAATATTACACAATTACAAAACAAATGAGGAAAAGGAATATATGTAACAATGCATGAATCCCCCCAAAACCTCCTGTTGCAATGTAGAGTTACTAATGCAACATGATTGGTTAAATACGTGTACCCCCCACTAAAATCCCCATCATTTATCTCCTTAGGAAGTTTGTGTGCGTAACAAAAGCTCCCTTATATCACGGCGCATGCGCCTTAGGATTGGCGCATGCGTAGTAGGTTTCGGCGTTGTAATAGCAGTAGTAATCAGTGGATTTGGGGTATGTAACGGCTCCATTATCAGTTTATTTATCGCTTTATTTCAGCTTGTATTTCGGGTTTCAAATGTCATAAATAAGAGGAAATAACACAATAACAAGGCAAAACCTTCCCCAAAGTGTTTCACCCCACCCAAATCCCCACATTCCCATCGGTTCCCCTTACCGTAGGATAGAGTTGAACGGTATAATTCTCCCAAGTGTTTTACCCCACCCAGAACCCCACATTCCCATCGGTCCCCCTTACCGTAGGATAGAGTTCAAAGGTAAATTACAGCTTAATTACAGCCGGCTGAAAAAATGTTACTTTAAATTCTTGTTCAGGAGGTAAAACTGTATAGGAAAACGTCACCTGGCATAGTCTAGTTCGCCGCGGTACAACGGCTTAGATTACTCAGGATCTACTGACGTCTTCTGTAAGGAAGTATTTACCCTCTAACGTAATGAAGAAGACTCCGAAGGATACAAGAACATCACAGCAGCCCTTTCGGGGTAGGACTTTTTCCCGACCAGCCTTTAGAGGGAAAAGAGTTCCAGCCAAAAGAGGTTCGAAAACTTCAACCAAGCAATGAGTCGGAAGTCCTCCAGACGTGTGTTGGGGCCAGACTTTTAGACTTCTGGGAAGTCTGGCAAAGCAAAGGAGCGGATCCTTGGTCTGTAAGGGTAGCGAAGGAAGGATACAAGATCCCCTTCCTACAGAAACCACCTCTCGCTACAGCTCCGAGAGCCCTAGGGGCTCATTACATAGATTTAGAGAAGAGAGAGGCTCTTTGGCATCAAGTTGTCAGCATGTTAGAAAAAGGAGCCATAGAACCGGTTCTGGATCACGAATCCCCAGGTTTTTACAACCGTCTTTTTCTAGTACCGAAGTCATCAGGAGGTTGGAGGCCAGTACTGGACGTAAGTCAGCTAAACTTGTTCGTAGAAAAGACCAAGTTTACGATGGAGACGAACGATTCAGTACTGGCAGCGGTACGACCAGGGGACTGGATGGTAACGCTGGACCTTCAGGATGCGTATTTCCATATTCCGATTCATCCAAGGTCCAGGAAATATTTGAGATTCGTGATCCAGGACAAGATTTATCAATTCAAAGCCCTTTGCTTTGGTCTGTGTAAGGCTCCTCAAATTTTTACAAGAATGATGTCGAATGTGGCGAAGTGGCTTCATTTGTTAGGAGTCAGAGTCTCTCTCTACCTCGACGATTGGCTCATAAGAGCACAATCAAAACAGCAATGTCTGGAGGACACAAACATCACATTGGATTTAACTCAGCAGCTGGGTCTGATGGTAAACCTGAAAAAGTCACGGTTGATCCCCTCTCAGGAGCTAGTTTATTTGGGGATTCTGATATCCTCAGTGACTTTTCGGGCTTTTCCGTCACCCGAAAGGCAGACCATGTGTCTTCGGAAAGTGCAAGAATTCCTATTGAAAGACCAATGCTCGGCGAGAGAGTGGATGAGCCTGCTGGGGACACTCTCTTCGTTAGAGCGGTTCATTTCCCTAGGGAGACTTCACATGAGGCCTTACAGTTCTTTCTGAACGAAGTCTGGCCAAGAAGATCGCAACCAGATTCTTTCCGGTTTTCAATTCCTTCAAAGATAAAGGAGGAATTAAAGTGGTGGCTAGTTCCGGGGAGGTTAGCAGAGGGTATGTCACTCCAGCAGAGGAACCCAGACCGGATATTATTTTCCGACGCGTCAGACGCAGGCTGGGGAGCGACGCTGGGCCTTCGGGAGGAGTCAGGCCTTTGGAACGAAGAAGAGAAAGCTTGGCACATAAACAGGAAGGAACTGATGGCGATCTTCTTGGCTCTGAAAGCGTTCAGACCGTGGATCAGCGGCAAAGTGGTGCAGATCAACGCGGACAATACCACAGCTCTGGCATATATACGAAAACAAGGAACCCACTTGTTTTCCCTTTGCAACTTGGCGAAGGAGATTCTTCTGTGGTCGGAGAGAGAAAACGTCACCCTGCTCACCAGGTTCATTCAAGGAGAGAAGAACTTCAGAGCGGACCTGTTGAGCAGGGACGGACAAGTGCTTTCCACGGAGTGGATGTTGCATCTTCAAGTATGCCAGAGACTGTGGAAGCTCTGGGGCACACCAGTAGAGGATCTTTTCGCTACCGCAGCGACGAAGAGGTTACCGAACTATGTTCTCCAATCCGGACCTCTTGCAGTCGCAGTAGATGCCTTCCTACTAGATGGACGGGTCTAGACACGTACGCATTTCCCCCGTTCAAGATTTTAGGAAGGGTAATGAAGAAATTCAGAGAAAGTCGAGGAACAAGGCTGACTATGATAGCCCCATACTGGCCGGCCCAAACGTGGTTCACAGAGGTACTGGAATGGACAGTGGATTCTCCGAGAAGTCTACCCACGAGAGTAGATCTTCTCAAACAACCCCACTTCGACAGGTTTCACAAGAACACCCTCGCTCTGGGTCTGACTGCGTTCAGACTATCGAAAGACTTGTCAGAGCGAGGGGGTTTTCTAGAGAAGTAGCAAAGGCAGTTGCAAGAGCACGAAGGCCCTCAACTATCAAAGTGTACCAGTCGAAGTGGGAGAACTTCCGCAAATGGTGTAAGAATCGGAAGATTTCTTCATCCAGTACCTCTGTTGCCCACAAATTGCAGAATTTCCTTTTGTATCTGAAGAAGGAACTGGGTTTGGCTAATCAGACAATTAAAGGTTATAAATGTATGTTGTCTGCAGTGTTTAGGCACAGAGGTTTAGATCTGTCCGACGACGCAGATCTTAGAGATCTTCTCAGATCTTTTAATACAAAGAAGGATCGACATTGCAGAACTCAGTCTTGGAATTTGGATGTCGTTCTCAAGTTCTTGGAAACGGATAGGTTTGAACCTATGGACAGTGCTTCTTTGCGAGAACTAACGAAGAAGACTATTTTCTTAGTAGCCTTAGCTACAGCTAAAAGGATTAGTGAGCTGCAAGCTATTGACAAACAAGTAGGTTGGAAGCACAACAAAGCAGTTTGTTCTTTTCAACAGGAGTTCTTAGCCAAGAATGAGAATCCTTCGCATCCGTGGCCAAGATCATTTGAGATTGAAGGACTGGCTGATCTAGTAGGTCAAGAACAAGAAAGGGTTCTTTGCCCAGTAAGAGCTTTACGGTTTTACGTAGAAAGAACAAGAAGCATTAGGGGGACTTCATGTTCTCTGTGGTGTTCTGTTAAAGATCCTACTAGACCTATGTCTAAGAATGCGATGGCTTTCTTTGTAAGAGAGGTCATTAAGGAAGCTCATTTACTTTGTCAGGAAGAATGCTTCGGCTTGATTAAGGTTAAAGCTCATGAGGTGAGAGCGGTAGCTACATCCTTAGCATTCAGAAAAAATTTAGCCCTCAAGGACATTATAGATTCGACGTTTTGGAGGACAAACTCGGTGTTTGCCTCTCATTACCTTAGAGACGTGAAGACAACTTTTGATAATTGTCAAACGTTAGGCCCGTACATATCCTCAGGTACAGTACTGGGCAAAGGAGTTTCCACCCCATAACCTAATAACATGCTAGGTTTTTATTTTAATTAGGTTATAGTGTTTTTATGGTTGTCTGAGAAGGTTAATACCTGCTCAGTTTTTTGGTGTAGTGTTTATTATAGTATGTGTGTGTGGTTCAGGTGACTAACTTTCCTAGCATGAATGCCCGTGGTAAATGAGGGCTAGTGTTCTCTGTCAGCAGATTGGTCATGTCCAGTTATCAGACCCTTGTTGTTAGCTTTCTCAACAAACAGGTCACATCCTAGTTGAGAGCTACTAAGGTTTAGCAGGCTAAGAGGCAGGACCTACGAAGTCAGCTACCTTAGCAGGTAAGGAACCTAATAGTAATTTTAAAAATTAGTTAATTTTTGAATTATGACGATGTTGCTGTCTATGACCCACCTCCAAATGTGTCAATCAGCTATATATATACCTGCCAGGTAAGTGTCATGCATAAAAATGATATTGTTATGATACAATAAAGTTTATGCATACCTTAACCTGGCAGGTAACGGTTATATAATGTTAAATTCCCACCCTCCTCCCCTCAGGAGACAGGGTTCAGAGAAAAATCTGAGGAAAACGGGAATAGTTCCAAGTACCAGCGCCACGGGAACGGGGTGGCCATCACCCTGCCAACTACCCAGTGTACTAGCGGTTGCCGCGAGTTTTGAAATTCTGCCAGTGCGTCAAGAGGATAACTATATATATACCTGCCAGGTAAGTATGCATAAAACTTTATTGTATCATAACAATATCATTTTATAGAGGCACAGTGTCCTTAGAGCATCTTTAGGCTTTTTCCTGCTTCGAGTTCCTTGCATCAGAAGCTTTTAGGCCATGGTTGGTCTTTCAGATATGCTCTTTCGTCTTTAAGGTTACTTTCCTCTACTTATACGATACGATAATTGTTAATATCAACTAATTCTCTGTTCAATGCATATTGACTTACGATATTCAGTATGGAGAGAAATTGAATAAAATTAACTACGGTTAGCCTAGTGTTCACAGAGATATATCGTATGCATATTCAGTAGCCTAGCCTAGCCTAAAGTATTCGCTGTACAACATATCGGTAGTTATTTTTATATTGGCTAACGTTGTAGGCTCAAGGCATTCTGACTTCGGATAATTCAGTACAGGTGTAATTGAAAACGAACGAGAATCCGATCTGAGGATAATTAATATGAATGTAATCGAACAGAATGTAGATCGGATTCTGTCCGACTAAAGCATTATAATTGTATTATATTGTTATCATCATATTAGCGTAGTATAAACACTAACTCGGCAGTCATTCACGCTGGAATCAGCGGATGGACGAATACGGGTTGCGTCGCCGTATCCATCTCATTCTCTCCTGATTGCCTAAAATGACTAACATAACAACAAACTCTCACTTATGCCAAGTTTGTACAAACGTCTTGAAGGAGACGTGTGTTCACTATGTTGACATTTAAACATAGTCAATGAGGTATCTATCTTGGGACATATAATCAGATGTCAGATATAAGGAATTCGTATGTATGACGTCTTCATACGTTTAACAGACTATTGCCGTCAGTAATTACATTGCGCTTATGTCAATTACAGTTACAAATTATTACCAGTCGTATTATCAAATTACAATGACAACTGAAATTAATATTAGGCCTAATAAAGTTAATTTAATTACCTTTAAAGATTATTTTATTACTTTTCAATTAAATTACAATTACACTAGCTTGTCGTCAAACAGCACTATTGTAAGGAAGTGTGGCTTAGAGACAAGATGCCGGCTAGTCTGTTTTTTTTTTTTCTTGGCTCCAGATTCAACCATATCACTTGGTCTCGGCTAATGTTTTGTCCTAGTTAGCATATTAATGAATATCTGGATACTTAACTTATGGAACGAAGTCATACTGTTCGTCTTACGATGTAATTTAAGACCAAAATTTGACTGATACGTCTCATTGGAAGCTAGTTTTTCCCTCGGGTTAGATGGCGTTAAATTTAGGATTCCGTTCGTTTTTTTCACTCGTTTTTTCATAGGTATTACGAACCTTACACTTTATATACTTTATTAATCCTTTGTCTCTGTGAAAACAACAGTAATGACCTCTTTCATGCTATTAGTTTCTTTTACCACGGCTGCGTTTGAATTCATACAAAAGCTCGGGACTTCTGTCCAGGTTGCTGATGCACGTAATTTTGCCTTATTAGCTTCAGCTGCATTTATAACATGAATACAGTAATTACCGTCGCACGCGGATGAATACAATAACGGATGTTGCAATCGGATTCGATTACTGTCACGCTGATCAATACAATAAAGTGATGTTTTATAGGAGTCGATTGCATTAGCAACAAGTTCTCGTTCGGTTGTTCATAGCTGTACGGAGTTATACGAGTATATTATCGTTAAGATAATACCCTTTTAACTTAGAAGAGGGTGCAATTTATGGAGGTGGAGATGTTAGACGATTGTAATTTCTCTCTCTCTCTCTCTCTCTCTCTCTCTCTCTCTCTCTCTCTCTCTCTCTCTCTCTCTCTCTCTCTTACTTTTCTGATTTCATATTCTCTCATCCTATTTCCCACGCTCTCCTAACACTGGACTCATTGTGCAACAGGGGTTTTTCTTCCTGTCGCACCTTTTCAAACTTTGTCAATTTCCCTTCAGCGCTGACTGACCTCATAGGTCCCAATACTCGGCCTTTGGCCTAAATTCTATTTTTAAACCCAACAATCTTGCTGTCTGAGTTAGTATTAGAGTAGGGAGCGAATATTAGGAATATGTATAAGGTATTCATGATATGATATATCACGAGAGGATTTTAAGTATTAGGACAGATAGGGAAGAACATGTCTGGGTCTATCTGAGGGTATTCTTCTAAGTGCCAACCAGGCAGAGTACAGACAGGCAGGTACAACACTACAAGAGAGGACATCACTACGATTGACGACACCGTCGCAGACGCACCGATGGACATGGTTGTCTCCGTACATGAGAGGCCTAAGGCCACATGGGAGGTCTTCAGTTTCCCTCCATACATGAGAGGCCGAGAGCCACATGGGAGGTCTTCAGATTCCCTCCATACATGAGAGGCCGAGAGCCACATGGGAGGTCTTCAGTTTTTTCCTCTACTCAGGTGAGGCACATAGCCAGCTGAGAGGAAACAGGTTTGTATCCCTCCCACACTCAATGAGTTTTGACCTTAGGGTAGAGGTGCAGGGAGTTTTTCCCTCCACATATGGGAGGCCTAGAATTCCACACATGGGAGATTAGTTTGGACGAGTGACAAAAGAACTTGAGACTGACCCGCGTACTCAATTATATTGACTGACAACTGGTACAGCGGAGGGCCGGGTAGATTTGATTCCCCACCTCCAAATAAAATAATGTTGTTAATCGGGCTTGTTCAGGTGTTCAGGGGGTGTATTGCAATATGAAGTTTTTATTGTAAAACTAATATTGTAATACCTACCTGAACACCTGAATGATTCCCACCCTCCTCCCCTCTCATACAGAGTTATTGAGTTATGATTGACGTGAGAGGGCAGGTGTGACCGGCCCGTGAGGCAGGGCTACCAACAGTGGGCTGGTAACTAGGTAAAAAGGGTGTTTGCCAGGAGATTGGCAACACTGATAGTTTATTTTAACCAAAGATTTGGTAAATTTTTAATAAATGATGGTTCGGGCTGGTAAGTGACCAGGGCTCGTTTAGGTGTTCAGGTAGGTATTACAATATTAGTTTTACAATAAAAACTTCATACTGTTTTGGGGGCAGGAGGTAACACTCATCCTATCCTTTAGGGATTAGGTGGGTTTTTAACTTGTGTTTTATGGTTGTGGGGTGACCGCCTGGGGCGGATCTCCCTTCCATTAGCTTAGTTTAAGTGGGATACCTTTGGTAAGCTAAGCCAGGTGGTTGTATTTTTACCTCATTGCCCTCATCGGTATGGTTCTTGGTCTAGTCACGTCGTGGTCTCGCCCCTGTTGACAGATCATCTGGAGTGCACCAGCTATAATAGGTCTCGACCTGGGCTGGGCAACCTCTAGTAGCACAAGCAGACTTACGTGGCAGTAATCACGAAGCCAGCTATGCTAACAGGTTAGGAACCAAGATATCAATTATCTGCATATATGTGTTTCCTAAATCTTCTATTCTGTCTCTCCCACCACCAAAGGAGGGATTCAGCTATATATATATCTGACAGGTGAGTTTCATGAACAAAATGATATTGTAATGATATTAAGTTTGTTCATACTTACCTGGCAGATATATATAATTAAGTACCCACCCACCTCCCCTCAGGAGACAGTGGAAATAAAAATTATGAATAGAAAATTGGAATGGTTCCTGATACCCGCCTCCCAGCGGCGGGAATGGGTACTAACCACCTGACTCCCACTACGTGTGTCGTAAGTTTTAAATTCTGTCGGTTGTCGGAAATTACAGCTATATATATATCTGCCAGGTAAGTATGAACAAACTTAATTGTATCATTACAATATCATTTTCAAGTCTCCGTCCATCCCGATGACATTTCGAAGATGGCGATCATCGTGCCCTTTGGATCCTTTGTGTTCGCCTTCTCCACCTTCGGTGTGCGGAACACTGGGGGCCACCTTTCAATGCCTCATGGACAGCATCCTCAGTGACTTACCCTTCTGCATCTGCTACGTGGATGATATTCTTATCTTTTCCAGATCGCCGGAGGAGCACCCGAACCACGTCCAGGCCATCCTCAAGCGCCTTCAGGAGAACGGACTTGCCGTCCATTTTGACAAATGCACCTTCGGCTCCGAGCAGGTGGATTTCCTCGGCCACGAAATTACAGCAGTAGGAGTTCGTCCCATGACGTCAAAGGTGGCCTCAGTGGAGAAGTTCCCGACACCAACGACCATCAAGGCCCTCCAAGAATTCATCGGGATGGTGAATTATTACTGAAGGTTCGTCCTGGACATCGCCCGCACCATGTGCCCTTTGACAGAGGTCCTGAAGTGCAATCCTAAGAAGCTGACATTGGGAGAACACCAGCAGCTCGCCTTCGCTGAACCAAGTCTTCCCTTAGCAGCGCTACCACCCTGGTTCACCAGGACCCCGACACACCCCTGACGCTCACCAGTGATGCCAGCAACATCACATGTGGTGCCGTCCTGGAACAGCTGGTCAATGGAGTCCCCACACCGCTAGCCTTTTTCTGCAAGCTCAAACCCGCTGAGACTTGATACAGCACATTTGACTGCAAGCTCCTTGCCGTCTACCAGGCCGTCTGCCACTTGAAATATCTTCTGGAGGGCATCTCCTTCACCATAAGGATAGACCACCAGCCGCTGGTCCACGCCTTCGTCAAGGTGGGCTATGCCTGGTCCGCAAGGCAGCAATGTCATCTCATGACCTTCTTTGAGTTTGGCTGCTCCATTGAGTACATCCCCGGCAGAAGAAATCTCGTAGCCGACGCCCTCTCAAGGGTCGAGATCAACTCCCTTTACCTCTGCGTTGACTACGAAGACCTAGCACGTGAACAAGCCTCCGACCCCGAAGTACAAGCCTACTGGACCGCCATCACTGCCCTTAGCTGGGAGGACATCCCCTTTGGCCCCTCTAGGATGACACTCCTCTGCGATACCATCACAGGATGCCCTCGTCCCCTGATACCCGCCTCCCGCAGGAAACAGGTGTTCGACGTCATTCATGGCCTCTCGCACCTGTTGCCCTGCACAACAACCAGGCTCCTGACGGAGAAGTTCATGTGGCACTGCGACAGGAAGGCGCACCGAATCAGGGATAGGCTCTTTTCCCCAGGCCAGGTGAAGATTTTGACACATCCACGTCGACGTTGTCGGGGCTCTTCCTCCATCCAACGGTGCCAGTGATCGACCGGTCTACCAGGTGGCCCGAGGTCATCCCAATGTCAGAAGCCACTGCAGACACCTGTGCTGAAGCCCTCCTGACCAGCTGGATCAGCCTCTTCGTTGTGCCCGACGACGTCACGACGGACCAAGGACTCGCCTTCACACCAGAGCTCTGGTCTTCCCCAGCACGCCTGATGGGGACCAAGCACCACACCACAACGTCCTACAATCCTGCAGCCAATGGTACGGTGGAAAGGGTCCACCGCTCCCTCAAGGCTTCCTTAATGGCACGTTGTCAGTGCCCCAATTGGAAGGCACAGCTTCCCTGGGTCCTTCTCGGTCTCTGCACCGCCCCAAGATCCAACTGCGACCCTTCCCCAGCAAGAAGGTGTACGGGGAGACCCTAACAGTGCCAGGCAAATTCCTCCCTGCCAACAGCGATGATCATGATATTCCCCTGGCTAGGTTGTGTACAGCCGCCCAGAAGTTTGTTCCCTGCCGAGAGATGTACGTCAACAGGAGGAAGTAGTTCTGCCCGCGAGCCCTGGACTCCTGCAGGTTCGTCTTCGTAAGGAACAACGCCACCTGCCCGTGTTGACGAGGCCCTACCTCCTCATCGAACTCAGTCCTCACACCTTCAGTGAAGCTGGAAGTTAGGTAGCTAACTACCGCTGGGGGGGAAGCTATGCCCACCTGAGCATTCGTACTCCACTTTGCTTTTGTCTTAGGAAAACACAGAATGAAGGGTGGTATGAGGTTCAGGTTTATATAGTTAGGAAAAATGCAATTTTATACATTCAACTTCCCTGGCAGATATATACTTAGCTATAGACTCCGTCGTCCCTGACAGAAATTCGAATTTCGCGGCACACGCTACAGGTAGGTCAGGTGATCTACCGCCACTGCTGCTGGGTGGCAGAACTAGGAACCATCCCATTTTCTAAAACAGATTTGCTCTGTCGAGGGTAGCCATAACATTGTTGTTGTTACCTCCTGACTTGGATTTCGTTTTTCATCGCCGTTGATCTTCTGGACTGTCTTTTTGGTGACGTATTTGGATCTGTGGTTTGGCATACGCTTTTGTGGAACGTTTTTTGGATTTTGGCTTTGGATTTTGCTCAAAAATGTCTGATTCTAGCTGCGAAGTTAGAAGATGTATGAATGAGGGTTGTTTGGTGAGGTTACCGAAAGTGTCGTTAGATCCTCACAAGGTATGCAAGAAGTGTAGGGGATATGAATGCACGAAAAATAACACGTGTGATGAATGTGTGAATATGGATGAGGAAGGATGGAAGAAACTAGATTCCTACTTAAGGAAACTAGAGAGAGATAGGGTTAGAAAGGCTGTCTCTAGAAGTATGAGTAGATCACGCTCTAACGAGCCAGTTAGTATAACTAACCCCCAAGTAATTGCTTCCTCACATGCAGTATCAACCTCTCCCATAGCAGATGTTGCAAGTTCTGCTGCGGAGATTGCAAATCTGAAGACCGCATTAAGAAGGATGGAGCTTTGAAATGCAGCTCTTAAAGGTAAGAATGTGGAAAGTGACATAAGTGTCCCCAGTGTAGTGGAGGGTGCGTCTGATCGGCTCTGTCTCGCTCCCAGAACCTAGACCTCTTCCAAGCTCCCAGGCCCAGAGGAGAAGGAATGTCGACAGTCGTACGGAGGTTACGGAGAATCCCCACCGGTCAGGCGTCCCTCGGCAGAATCTGTAGCGTCCAGACTGCCAAGGATCGCCATTGGAAAGGCATCCTGAAAGAGTGCTTTTCGTCATCCGATTCGTCTCCTCGAAGAAGTGGATGGACTTCCGACGAACTGTCCGTCCGATCAAGAGGAGTTGGAAAGCTCCGACGTTGGACTCGAGCCCGGAACGTTTTCCGGACGATTCTCCCTACGAGAGGAAAAGAGCCAAAAGGACAATATCTCGATCTACACCTTCTAGAGCGCATTCTCCTATTCATGACAAAGAGAAAGAAGAAACAGCGACGGACATCCTACGTAAAATGCAGGAGCAGATTTCCTCTTTAGTAGGAGTATTGAGAAAAGACCTCCCGAGGAAAAAGGACGATTTTCTTCCGGTTAAGAGATCTCGTCCGAAGGGCGTTCCAGACTCCAGACTTATCTCCTCGTACGAGTACAGAGAGGAATAAAGAAAGAAGGGTGAAAACTCATAGAATTGAGACGCAACATACGGACAATGACGAAGAGTGTACGAGTCGGACAGAACCACCCAGGCGCTCGGCGCCAGAATTGGACTACTCGGACGGGAAAAAGTGTCCTACGCGGACGGCGCCAACCAGACACCATTCGCCAGAAGCGGACAGCCCGGACAGGCAGATATGTCCCATGCGGACAACTATGTTCAAGCGATGCGTGCCTACCGCGGACAGCCGTGGCAAGGCGGACAGCCTGGATAGGAAAAAACGTCGTGCGCAGGGCAACTCCGTCCGGGCGCCAGGAGCCAGAAGCGGACAAGGCGGACAGGCAGAAGTGTCGTACTGGAATGACACCAGCCAAGCGCCAAGTTCCATATGTGGACAGCTCGGACAGACGACACAGTCCGAGACGGACAGATACGTCCAAGCGCATTGAAAGATTTCTTCAAAAGAACAGTACGGAGAAATCAACCAGGAGCGTCCTTTATGATTTGGACCAGGAACGGATTTTTTTCTGGACAGAGACGAAAGACGTCGCACAGGCGGCCGTCGTCCTGTTCACGATATGTCCGTTTCTGGTGAAAATCTGCCGCAAGCACAGCTGTCTCCTGAGAAGAATGCAAAATGTCGCACAGGCGGCCGTCATTCTTGTCAGGAGGGCTTTAGATGATGATCGGGTTTTTTCAGGATCGGGATTCTCCCGACAGGGACACAAGATGTCGCACAGGCGGCCGTCGACCTTGTCGGGAGGCAGTTTGATCCTGCGAAGAGTCCTTCACCTTGCGAGAACGAGACGTTCTCCCTCGGCTAATAATGATTCTCCGGTGAACTTGCATTAGAAGATGTCTCTGACACCGAGATCAAAAAGCGGCGGGACTATCAGACTACAAAGCGTTGGCTGCGCTTTTACTCCAAGAATTTTGGAGATTCATTGAGTCCTGCCGCTCCTCCTCCTCCTCGGTCTTTGCTGTTCACGAGCGCGAAAACCGCAAAGTCGTCCTCCTTCTTGAAGTTATTGCTTAGGCCAAGACAATTTTCCAGGGAGAAGAAGGTTTTGCAGTCGTTTTGGAAATTAAAGGGCTTAACTCCAGAAGAAGGAGGCGGGAAAGACTGTCTTTACCTGCCCTCCCTCCAGACTTTCTGGGAGGAGGGGTATCTGGTATAAGACAGGCGAAGCAATGGGACTCGCCCTCCAGCGACTGCAGAGGCAGATTTCTCAACGCTGGTGGACGCATCAAGGAGACGCTCTCCTTTCTTCATCCAAGACAACTTGGGGAATGTCTGAAATGGACCATCTCCTCAAGGGATTGTTCCATGTCTTGGAAGTTTTCAACTTTCTGGACTGGTCCCTTGGGGTGATGGCCAAGAGGACACAAGACAATGAACAACTGAGCCCCGATATCTTAATATATTTTGACTTGTATGGATAAAGCAGTGCAAGACGGATCGGGAGAAGTGGCCTCCCTTTTCGGGGCGGGAATACTTAAGAAAAGGAGAACTGTATTTCAGTTCTTTTCTTACGAAAAGCTGTCTCTCCGGCACAGAGGTCGTCCCTTCTGTACGCTCCTCTGTCTAACCAGCTTTTCCCTTCTCAGTTAGTGAAAGATATTTCTCACTCACTTACCGAGAAGGCGACACAGGACCTTCTGGTTCAATCAACCAAAAGGCCGAGGACAGCTGTTCCTGCCACGAAGGGGGAGACACGGGTCCCGAAGCCGCCCTTTCGAGGGAGTTCATCTTCGAGATCCTCCTTTAAGAAGAGAGGAGCAGAAAGAAGAGGTAGGGCTTCTGCCTTTAGACCTACCAAGAAAAGCAAATGAACCTCAAGTCCTCCAAACACCAGTAGGCGCCAGACTACTTTATTTTGCAGAAGAATGGACGTCGAGAGGGGCGGACAACTGGTCCCTCTCAATTGTGAGGAGAGGATATCTCATCCCCTTCAGGGACAGACCTCCCTTGACGTCTATTCCGAGAGAACTGTCGGCGAAGTACGCGGACCCTGTCAAGAGGAAGATCCTTCTGCAATTAGTAGAACAAATGTTGGACAAGGAGGCCATAGAATTAGTACCGGATCCACACACTCAGGGCTTTTACAATAGACTGTTCCTAGTTCCGAAAGCCTCGGGAGGGGGGAGACCTGTCCTGGATGTGAGCGCACTGAACCGATTCGTAGAGAAACAGAAGTTCTCTATGGAAACATCCAAATCGGTGCTAGCGGCTCTGCGTCCAGGAGATTGGATGGCCTCCTTGGATCTACAAGACGCATATTTTCACGTCCCTCTTCATCCGTCATCGAGGAAATATCTACGATTCATGATGCAGGGAAGGTCTTTCAATTCAGGGCCATGTGCTTCGGCCTGTCTACAGATCCTCAAGTGTTCACCAACCTGATGAGGAACGTAGCACGGTGGCTTCAATCTGGAGGGGGTGAACATATCCCTCTATCTGGACGACTGGCTAATAAGGGCCAAGTCAAAAGAACAATGTTGAGGACGTAGAAACGACGTTGAATCTCGTTCGCTCACTCGGACTGCTCGTGAACCTCGAGAAGTCTCAGATGGTCCCAGCCAAGACATTGTCTATCTGGGGATCAGATGGATTTCTTCCCGGGGTTTTCGAGCATTTCCATCGCAAGACAGAATTGCTCGAGGCTTGGAGAAAATATCAAACAAAACTTCTTAGGAAAGAACGAAGCTCAGCGAGGGAATGGTTAAGTCTTCTGGGCACCCTTTCGTCGCTGGAGCAGTTCATTTCCCTAGGGAGGCTCAATCTGAGACCTCTGCAATTTTACCTGCAAAGAATGTGGGACAGAAAGAAAGGGGATCTTTCGGATCAGTTTCCCATTCTTCAAGAAATAAAATTAGACTGAGGTGGTGGTTAACCCCGCTTCAGAAGACAAAGGCATATCCCTTGCGATTCGGAACCCTCTCCTAGTGTTGTTTTCCGACGCCCTCTGAAACGGGATGGGGAGCAACTCTAGGAAAGAAGGAAGTGTCAGGAACCTGGACAGGAGAACAGGTGTCCTGGCATATAAATGTAAAAGAACTTATGGCAGTTCATCTAGCCTTGAAAGTACTTTGAGTCGGAGGTCAGAGGCGTGGTAGTCCAGGTAAATTCGGACAATACCACGGCTCTGCTTACATCCGAAAACAGGGGGGGACTCACTCGCTTACACTATACAGATAGCGAGAGACCTCTTGATATGGGGCAGAGGAACGAGGCACTGTATTGCTGACGAGGTTTGTACAAGGGGGACAAAAAATGTCAGAGCAGACAGACTCAGCAGGAAGAACCAGGTCCTTCCAACAGAGTGGACCCTACACTCCGAAGTCTGCCGAAAGCTCTGGTCTCTCTGGGGGAAGCCTCAGATAGACCTGTTCGCACATTTCTCTCCAGAAGGATAGAAAACTTTTGCTCCATTGTTAGAAGATCCAAGAGCAATAGCGATAGATGCTTTTCTCATGGACTGGTCGGGCATAGATGCCTACGCTTTTCCCCCGTTCAAGATCCTGGGGGAAGTGTTAAGAAAGTTCCGTTCCTCGGAGGCGACGAAACTAACTCTAATCGCCCCATATTGGCCCGCTCGAGATTGGTTCACAGAGGTACTGGAATGGACGGTGGACTTCCCCAGATCTCTTCCCATGAGGACAGATCTGCTCAAACAACCCCACTTCGAGAGATATCACGGAAACATCCACGCTCTCCCTGACTGCCTTTCGACTATCGAAAGACTTGTCAGAGCGAGAGGCTTTTCGCGAAAAGCTGCAAGCGCAATTGCCAGAGCCCGCAGGTCCTCTACTCTGCGGGTCTATCAATCGAAGTGGGAAGTCTTCGTAGATGGTGTAGGTCGAAGAAGCTGTCCTCTTCCGATACCTCTGTGACCGAAATTGCTGATTTCCTTATCTTCCTTAGAGAGGAATCACGTTTAGCTGTTTCTACCATAAAAGGTTATAGAAGTATGCTCTCGGCTGTATTTAGAAACAGGGGCCTTAACATAGAAGACAATAAGGATCTCCATGATTTGATAAGATCCTTTGGTACTACAAAGTCTAAATCCTTTATCACTCCAAGTTGGAACCTAGATGTGGTCCTCCAGTTTCTCTCTTCGGATACTTTCGAACCACCTGATAAGGCATCCTTTAGAGACCTCTCGAGGAAGTGCATTTTTCTCTTGACCCTCGCGACGGCCAAGAGGGTCAGTGAGATACATGCATTAGACTCTCGGGTAGGTTTAGAGGAGATTCTGCTGTTGTCTCTTTCCAACCTTTGTTTTTGGCCAAGAATGAGAATCCTTCTAAGCCTTGGCCCAGAAGTTTTAAAAGAAATCAAGGGCCTCTCTCCCCCTTGTGGGTAGAGAAACAGAAAGGTCTCTCTGTCCGGTCAGAGCACTGAAGTTTTATCTGAAGAGAAAGAGTCAACTTCAAGGTTGTAATCAGAGCCTATGGTGCGCGGTAAGGAACCCGAAGAGGCAAAATGTCGAAGAAACGCATTAGCATTCTTCGTAAGAAATGTGATAACGGAGGCTCACATGAAATGCCAAGAGGAAACATTTAAGCTGCTTAGGGTTAGAGCACACGAAGTCCGTGCAATTGCAACTTCCCTAGCCTTTAATAGAAATATGTCAATGAAAGACATATTAGCAGCAACATATTGGAGATTGCAACTCGGTATTTGCCTCCCACTACTTAAAAGAACGTCAGAGTGACTTATGAAAAGTGTTTTTCTCTTGGACCTTATGTATCAGGGGATACCGTGCTGGGACAGGGAGCTGGTACTGATCCTTAAATAATATTGTTTTTAACTAAAAGATTGTTTGGTTTTGAGTTTTATGGTCGTTTGAAAAGGATGTTGGGGGGATAACTCCTTTCAATCGTAGTACTACCAACCCCGGTATTTAGGATCAGGTGATCGGGATCGGTGTTATGCTCCTTAATGATGCCATATGGCAAGGTGTTTTGTCATGTAAGTGGATAGGACCCATTTGACAAAGATCCTTTGGTTCTGTCGAGTAAGTGGATAAGACCCCATCAACAGACCATCAAGAATTAGCATGAGGTCCACTACCTTGCTGAGGCTCTTGAGGCGATGTAAGTCCTAGGCAGTAGCCATGAAGTCTTTCGCCGACACAGGTAGGAACCAAGGTTTCTTATATTTTGTTACCTACAACGTATGTTGTTCCCTGTCTATTCAGTAATTAGCTGTCTCTTACCTCCGCCAAAGGTGCCAATCAGGCTAAGTATATATCTGCCAGGGAAGTTGAATGTATAAAAATGATATTGACATGATACAATAAAGTTTTATACATACTTACCTGGCAGATATATACTATTAAATGGCCCACCCAGCCTCCCCTCAGGAGACAGGTGGAAGAGCAAATCTGTTTTTAGAAAATGGGATGGTTCCTAGTTCTGCACCCCAGCGCAGTGGCGGTAGATCACCTGACCTACCTGTAGCGTGTGCCGCGAAATTCGAATTTCTGTCGGGGACGACGGAGTCTATAGCTAAGTATATATCTGCCAGGTAAGTATGTATAAAACTTTATTGTATCATGACAATATCATTTTACTGCAATTATGATTTGTTCACAATAGAAAGGAGCAGTTACATCTATTGCCTACTGACAAAAAAGAATTGGTACACCATTGTGTAACTTACCTGCATCGTAGTCAGTTCCAGCATTTGGCAAAGGAAGAAAAGAAGGATGAAGGATGGGGAAGAAGAGAGCCAGTCCCCAACATTTATGTTCCCTTCCACAACCGTACATCTAAGGCGAGATGTGAACCTGTCCTGTTAGAGGAGCTGGGTAATCTACAAAACTTATTGAGCGACCACAGGTCCCAAGGAAAGTGTCCAAAGACTTGTTGGCAACATCCCAAAGGTAGAAAGAGGTGAAGGTAGTCTGCCTTGACTGTACCCCTGCCTTCAGTACCTCGTGTACCGACAGATTCTTCTGGAATGCGAGTGTAGGAGCAATACTCCTGACTTTATGGGTGCTTGGTCTGGGAGTACCAGTGTCATCCACTCCAGCAGCAAAGTATGCCCTTCAAATTGACTCACGAAGTCAGAATGCAATCATGTTCTAGGATATTTCTTTCTTGGACAAGCCAGTGCTAACAAAGAGTTGTTGGCATTCAGGCCAGAGGTGCAGAGTCTTTTTCAGGTAGCGCCGCAGTGTTCCAACAGGACAAAGGAGCATCTCCTCTTCATCATTATCTGCGAAGTCCTCTAGGGGATCGTAAAGGACTCAAACCTGGTGGCAGGGACGGACCAGTTTAGAGTCTCCGCAGCAAAGTCCAGGACGAAATCGAGCGTAACCGATCCCCATCCCCTTGAGTGATTTACATCAAAGGAGAGTCCATGGAGTTTGCCTACTCTCTTCGCTGATGCCAAGGCAAGCAGGAAGACTCTTGAGGGTCAGAGCCCTGTCTGATGACTCTCATAAAGGCTCGTAAGGTGCATGAGCCAGACTCCTTTAAACAAGAGTCCCATCCCACGCTGGGGGCATGAGATCCCTGGGGTGGTGAGACCTCTTGAAACTCTTAACAAGAGGGATATCACCAGGGAGGAAGAGATATCTTATCTCCTTTCAGCAATAGGACTAAGCCAGAGAGCAGCTCTGTAGGGGCCCTTTACTGCTGTAAAAACGGAGAAGCAAGCTTGCTCTCGGCGAACAAGGACGACGAGGAAGTCACCCTGACCTCTGCTGAGTGGCTCCAACCACCAAACCACAGGAGACGACCTACTCCCCCCATAATTTGCAATTCTCAAGATTCGCGGGACTTGGCCCATTTGCAGTCTTTTTGTGGAACTTATCTAAAAATGATTCGTGGGAGGACTAAAAAATTATTTGCAGTTCCCCCACTATTTGCCGATGTGAATATTTTCGCACAGCAATACTCTGTATTTTTATATTATTTATTAGGTTAAATAAATGTGGACATTAAATATTAATCATAATAATAAATACAAATCATACAGGCAACTTAATGGTGATGAATGTTGATTATAGATGATGATGATATTACAGGTACCCAAAAACTTGTGCAGCTCTGATGAAATAACTGATTAAATTTTGGATATCCGCACAAAGAAAATGTAAGTGGGAGTTTAAATCTTTTCTGTGAGGGTGCCTCCAACCTTCAGGAGGCATCTCATCAGGGATTTCGTATAAGCTGCATCACATGGGATGGTACTTGCACATTTTCCCCCCACGGTGTTATTGTAGGACATACACTAGTTCAACTGACAGTATTTGATCAAATTTGTGGCCCTTTTCCTTTATTCCTTATCCATGGCCTTGACCACTTGTATGTATATGCCTGGACTCTTCCCTGATCAGATTATATCTTGACCACGAAAAGTCTTCAAAGTCCTGGTACCGATGAATAGGATAGGTAGTAAAAGATGTGCGGCGAGTTCTTCCTCCAAGAATTAACCTCCCCGAGTATTTAACCCTATTCCCATATTCTAAAGTTCTTCCCCCCAGTGCTGGCGACTGCACATTCTTTTCAGTCATGTAGTAATGGCCTACTACTTTCTCCTTGACTTTTGCCCTCTCTCAACATAACAATCATGTCTTTTGGTTCATGAAAAAACTTACCTGTCAGATATATATATAGCTGGTATTTTCCTGAAAATCTCCGACAAGTAAATTTTAAAAAACTTCCGACACACGTCAGTGGTTCGGCCAGGTGCGGCTTAGTACCCCATTCCCGCCGCTGGGAGGCGGGTATTTCAGGAACCATTCCCATTTTTTATTCATAAATTTTTTCTGTCGCCGGTGACTGAAAAACACCCTGTTTTTGACAGTTACCTCCGTCCTTAGGATTTGGATGGAAAACTTCATTTGCCCAGCTAATCGTATCCCTTAATTGGTCTTTTGATCTTTATTTACTTGGATTTGTTTTTTTTTTTTTCTTTTTTTTTTTTTTTTTTTTCTTTTTTTTTTTTTTTTTTCTTTTTTTTTTCCGGCTAGGCATACGCATATTACTTAAAAATTGATTTGAAGTTGATTCATTTTTGCAATTAAAATATCTGAATCTTAGTTAGGCTAGTTTCAGGAACGGTGGGGTTTGTCTGCAAAGATAGGGTGGTTGGATTACCGAAAGCTTCGGTAGAGCCGCAACTTGGTATGTACGAGGGTATGGGTCTTGCTTCTTTGGTTGACGATTTGTCATTGTAAAAGGAGTGTGAGACTTTGTCATTCCAGTTAAGGGAAGGACGTATGATTCGATAGTACGCCAATTATTAACAAGTAAAAATGTCTAATTTCCGCAAGGAACGGGAACGTATGTGGATTAGTATGTACGCAATTAATTCAGCAACAAAAGTCAGGGTAGTGAAACCTGCTAAACCTCCTGTGAGACTTTCATTTTGACCTAACCCTGTAGTATGGCCTACGGGCTATGAATATGTATACGAGAGGTGCTACGCTCTCTTTCATTGCTGGGAAGAGTGCTATTCTCGTAATTGGTATTACTCCTAACCCTGGCAGTGTTGCCTTTCGGGCCCCTAAGCAGTGGTCTGCTAGAGGGCGGAATTGCCCTTTCTCTGATTCACTCTTCGATTCGTAAATTTATTAGAAATCGAACCAAAGTGCTTGATTTAGAGAGTAAAAGTGAAGTTGGCACGAAGTGCAGTGTACCCCTTGTGTAGTGGAGGAGGGTGCGTCAGATCGGCCCATCGTTTCGCACCTGGCCGGGACCTCTTGCTTGACTCCCCAGGTACCCGGGAGGGAGCATGTCGAAAGCCATAAGGAGGGTTACAAGGAAACCCCCACCGACTTCCTGGACGTGCCTTCGGCAAGTTTTTCTTTGATGAAAATCCCCAGACTGCCAAAAGTGCGGTTCGCGTGGCACGAATCCTGATAAAGATGCTTCTCGTCCTCCGAAGCGGTACACCCCGTGCAGGGGTTGGAGCTCTTTCGGAAGGACTCGCGCCCTTTCTACAAATATTGACCATTGTTATGTTACAATTAAAGTTTCAATACATACTTACCTGGCCAGATATAATTTACATAGCTAAGACTCCGTCGGTCCCCGACAGAAATTCAAATTTTCGTTGCCACTCGCTTACAGGTATGGTCAGGTTGATCTACCGGCCCCCCTTTTTTGCCCTGGGGGCGGCAGGACTAGGAAACCATCCCCGTTTTCTATCATATTTTTCTCTCTTCCACCTGTCTCCCTGCGGGGGAGGCTGGGTGGGCCTTTAATTGTATATATCATGCCAGGTAAGTATGTAATGAAAACTTTATTGTAACATAACAATATCATTTTCATACAATCAACTTACCTGTCAGATACAAATACATAGCTGATTGGCAACCCTTCGGTGGAGGTAAGAGACAGCTACTATATGGAACAGGACAGGGGTTAAACAACAGAGTTGTTTAGGAAGATAAAATAAAACCTTGGTTCCTACCTGATAGGTGTATAGACTTCGTGGGTGTTTGCCCAGTAGTGTCTGGCATCACCTCAAGAAACTTTAGCGAGATATATGATCTATTGCCAAGAGTTCTTGTAGGTCTGCCGATGGACGGTCTTATCCGCTTACTCGGCAGAGCCTGAAAGGACTTTGTCAATGGGTGCTGATCCACTTATATGAAACAACAAACCTTATGAAGGAGCACAACAAACCAATCCCGGACCACTCTGGATCCTAACCATATGTTAGGACAACTAAGGATTGTTCCGGAGTTTATCCCCGAACTCTTCACAAACAACCGTAACTCAAAAACCATTACGCACACATCACAATAATTTTCTAAAAAAAAAAAAAAATAAAAAAAAAAAATTAACTCATCTAATTGAGATATGACAAGATTCCTCGTTACTGAAACAACATAGACGGCCAGCCCTCCCGTAGCTAAACCAAGTCCTCCAGTTGTTCGAAGAGTACTCCAGGAACCATATCCCAAAAGAAAAAGAAGAAAAGTATATACTTTTAAGGATTGGTGTCGGCTCCCGTTACCCAGAATCGTATCCGCCGATACGAAAGGACCCAGAGAAAAAACAACTTCTCATATGGTCACACGAACGTCTTTCAAAGTTAATGAGATGACCAAAATACTGAGTTTGCATCTCCAAAATGTCGTATTCATTGATGGTTTTTCAAGCGACATTATTCTTATGAAACGAGGAGGAGACGTCGCTACTGCTCTTCACTTCATGAGCTTTAACTTTGCAAACAGTCGCAATGTTCGTCCAGAAAAACAGGGACCTCATGCAACGTCTGTAATGGACGTTCCGCTCACCCAAAGAATGACCTGAGCATTCTTTGGACATCAGTTTATTGGGGTCTCTTTGACCGCACACCAAAGACCATTGTCTAGAGACTCCCCCATACGATGCTTTACTCTGAATGTAGAAACTTTAGAGCTCTACAGGGCATAGAGATCTCTTCTGCCTTCTCTTCCTACAAGAACTCGATTATGCTATTTGACTTCGAATGACTTATAGGCCAAGGGATTCGAGGGACTTCTCATTCTTAGCTAAAAAACAGGGTCCTTAAACGAGCAAATAAAGCGAGTTCTCCCTTTGACAAACCTACTTTATCCTGACCAGAGATGTAAATTCACCTAACTCTTCCTTTGCCAGTAGCTAAAGACAATAGAATAGGCATTTTTCCTGGTGATGTCTCCGAAAACGAAAGCCAGATTGGAGGAGGGTTCGAATCTTTCAGATGAAAGAAACTTGAGAAACCACGTCTTAGGTTCCAGGTCGTGGAGGGGACCGGTTCTCATTACGAACACAACGACAACAAAACTTGAAGTCCTCAAAGGGACCTTATGAGATCGTGGAGATCTTTATTAGTCTGCCAGATCTAATCCTCTATTCCTGGAAGACTGACCGAGAGGCATTACTTCTGTATCCTTTATTGTGGATACAGCTAGACGAGATTGCTCTCTTCAGGAATAGAAGGAAAATCAGGCAAACTTTCCGCGAGAGAGGTAGGCTGGAAGGAGGACAAAACTTTCTTGAGTTCTAACACCACCTTCTAAAAAACCTCCCAACTTCGAATTGATATACTTTCGTCAGTGGAGGGTTCTGCGTGCTCTCGCGATAGCGCGTTGCAACTTCGCGTAGAAAAACCCTATCGACCTTCTGACGAGGTCTTTCGATAGTCGAAAGGCAGAAGTCAGAGCCAAGATGAGCGGGGAGGTTCTTTTTGATGATACCTCCTTTGAAGTGTGGCTGTGCTGAGAAGAATCCATCCTTCTTTGGTAGGGATATGGGAAAAGGTCTACGATCCACTCTACCACCTACAGTGAACCAATCTTGGGCCGAGGCCAAAAAGGGGGGCTATCAATGTCATGCTCGTCTCCTTTGACGCCCCACCAAAATTTCTTTTTTAGTACTAGTCCCAAGGATTTTGAATGGAGGGGAAAAAAGCATAGACGTATACGCGAGACCAATCTAGCAGGAAGGCGTCTCTACCATAAGAAGCTCTTGGGTGCTTGCCCCGAACGACCCCGAGCAAAAGACTGCCAGCCTTTTTGGGAGATGAAAGTGCGGCGAAGAGATACCACATGAGGTGTACCCCAACAGCGACCAGAGATCTTGGACACACCTCCTCGTGTAGGGTCCACTCTGTATGAATGGACCTGGTTCCATCCTGCTGAGTCTGTCCGCCCATCACATTCTTTTACTCCCTGAAACGAAACCATTGTCAGAAGGGAGAGTGGGGTTCCTGTGAGACGTCCGAAACGCCAAAAAGGTCTCTCGTCAGTTCGTAAAGGAACGAGGAGTGAGTCCCTCCATTGTTTTCGAATGTAGGGCAAGTGCGGTGGTGTTGTCCACGGTTTACTTGCAACTACTTTGTTGACAACAAAAGAGGTTCTAGAACTCTTCAAAGCCAGATGCACGGCGAAGAACGCCTTTGCAGTTTATGTGCCAAGACACCTGCGATGGTTCCCAGGTACCTGGACACCTCCTTCGAGCATCCAATGTTCGACTCCCCAAACCTTTCTCCGACGCGGTCGGAGTACAACACTAGGTCTGGGTTTTCATGGGGATTCTTAGGAGAGAATCCCTTTGTTCTCTTCAGAGGGGGCAACCAACCATTCCAGGTTGCGAGTGGGTCTTATCTCCACCGGAAATGGGAAAGGCGTCCTGGAAAGTTGTCCACAGTTTTCCAACTCCAAGACTTCTTGAGGAAGAATTTGAAGCGGACGTAAATGAAGTATTCCATAGCAGGGAAGAAACTGTTCGAGCGAGGAAAGGGTCCCTAGAAGGCTCAACCATTTCCCTCGCCGACGTTTGTTCCTTCCTTAAGAACGAGGAGAGACTATCTGACAAAACCTTTTGCGATTCTCTATGCGAAGGAAATACTCCGAAAACCCCGAGAATCCAATACTGAATCCCCAGATAGGACTAAGTTGCTGGTCTGGGGTGGGGGTCAGCTTCGACTTCTCGAGGTTCACGAGCAATACCCGACGCTTTGTATCAGATCTAAAGTTAAACGGTCAAGGTCCTCCTAAGCACCTGTGCTCTCTGATCTGGCCCTGATGAGCCAGTCGTCCAGGAATACAGAGAGAGATTTAACTACCTTTGAGGTGGAAAGGAAACCATCGCCACATTTTTCATTCAGGCTTGTGAAGACCATGAAGGAGCTGAGGACAGGCCGAAACACAAGGCTCTGAACTGAAAAGTGCCATTCCCCCCGTCATGAAACGGAGGTACTTCCGTCGATGAAGGGTGGATCGGGACGTGAAAATAAGGCGTCCTGGAGAATCTAGAGACACCCATTCCAATCTAATTGTCGCAATGACGCAAGGAACTGAGGCAGAAGTCTCCATCCCCCCGAGAATTCTTTCCATTCTGAACAAAAATTTGGTCAGAGAGATTGACGTCTTAGTACTGGTCATCCAGCCTCCACCCGAGGCCATACGCGCCAACCAGAAAAAAAGGCGATTGTATCACAAAAACAAAAACCCCGGGGAGTTTTGATTCCAGTACTAGTTCTATCGCTCTCTTGTCACCCACATTGTTTTTTCCCCACCATCGAGAGGAAGAGTATCCCTCAGCACAGGATCCTTGTTACTTGGCTGTTAGTTTCCCGTGGTGTTGATGGTTAGGGGAGGAGTCGTTCAGGAAATGAAATACGGATATCCCTTCCTATTACAGACAAAGGGATGAACGCGTCTGCGTCTTTATCAAGTGGATCCCAGGACCTCCACAAATCCCAAAGGAGGCCTTGGACCTACTACGTGGGCTTGGAGGAGAGAAGCATCCACTTTCCCTTTTTAAAGGGACGAAAGGCAGACCTACCTCTCCTTTTCTCAGGAGCCTTCCTTATTGCGGGATTGGTCTGGAGGTAGTGGGGCCCACCGCGAAAGGGCTGGAAACCGATGTACTCGGTCCTTTCTTGTCAGGTGTTTAATGGAAGCAGGCTTCTTCTTCCTTGTTCGACTGCGTCAGAAGGTCCCCTGAGTCGCCTTCTCAGTTTAATGAACGAAGAAATGTCCCTTCAACCAAACTGAGAAGCGGGAAACAAAAAGTCAGGACACCAAAGGCGAACTACAGTAGCGCTTGCCCTCTGAGGCGTGGGAGGAACTGGACCTTGGTTAAACAAAAAGGCACTATATACCGTCCTATTTTTTAGAAGGAACCTTGCTCCAAACAAAGAGATCTCAAACGAGCCATCTTGAAACAGCTTTGTATATAACAAGACAAAATGCACAAAAGGACTTCTGGTTCGAGTCCTTCAGAACCCTCATGGGGCTTTCTTGGACATTCACCCCAAGGGACCAATCTAAGAAGTTGAAAACTTGCCAAATTACATGAAAGAGTCCCTTGAGGAGATGGTCCAGTTCAGAAGAAAATGCCCCAAAGTAATCACGTGGCCGGTGAGGTTCTAGACCTTGCCTACGTGTGAAGCGCTTCACACTAAGTCGAGAAGTTCGTTCTTCGCACGTAGACGGAAGAGCAAATACCCATATTCTCTCCCAGTTCTGATACCCCAAATGCCTCTTTTACCAGATAGTCTCGCTGGAGGGCATGCAGAAGGACCGTTCTGATAACTAAGTCCTTTCATTAGACGTTCATCCAAGAGTCTAAGGACTGAAGAGCCCGCTTCATCGAGAAATGGCGGGCTTCATTGATGAGAAAAGACAGAAGATTTCTTCGTCTTAGCACTCGAAAAAAAGAGGAGGCGCGGAGGAAGGGTAGGAGCGTGGCAGGGTCAAGGTCCACTCCATTCCAACTCCGCAAGAAGCAAGGCATGTCAAAACTTTATAGTTCGACAAGGTCCCTCCTTTCTTCCTTGATACTCTTCCTCCGAGTTCTACTTTCTAACTCGGGATCTAAACTGAGTCTCCGCTGCTAAACTCCATAACGTCCTTCTTCTTGAAGGAGAACAAGATCCATAATAGGAGAGGGGATAAGGGAATGATATTTTCCTTCCTTCCCCGCCCCGCTTTAATAGGCCCTGGAAGGCGCCAAAAGCTATCAGGCTTCTCTCCATAAATGGTATGACGGATTCCCGATTGGATGACGCTTCCCTGTCCGCCAAGCGTCCCATGGCTGAAACGCCTCCCGCTTACGTGGTTGCCTGGACGTTCCGGATGACTGCCATCGCGCCTGGAAGTGACGGCTCCGCACTTCAAAAGGCGGGTTCCTAACTGGCGCCAAAAATATTGGTTGGAAGCCTCGACGCGTTCTAACAATCAGCTATCAAAGGGACGCTTTCATGCCTAAAAGGACAATCTCACGTCTCTCTGGCGTTACGGGTCTTCCAGTTAAGCTCCGCGATATTCGCTCTCGAAACCCCGAAGCTTCTGCGATATAATTTAGAAGCTTCACGTTTGCATGACGAATCCCGCGCTTAGCAGGGGACTCTCCCTGGGAGGAGGACGGAGACTTCTTGATTGGAAGAGCAACGTACTTCCCACGAGGGGCAGCTAACACTCCACCAAGAAAGGGCCAGTGTTCTTGGTACTGCCATTGATAATCTTCCTAGAAGCTTCTCCCACGTCAAACTGCATGACGCCCTTTCGTCATTTCAATCGGGGGAGGAAGTCGAAAAGGAAAGGGTTTCTTCCCTGCGTATCCCGTCGTTGTTTGACGCTGACCACCTTCGCCTCCTTAATAGACGAGGGAGCGTCATCTGTGTGGAGAAACGCTCTGGGCTCGAAATCAAATTCGGGGTTCCTTTCCAAAATTTGCCGTTGTTTCAAGCCCAGTGCCTCGATAAATCCGGACTCCTTCCACCCTCGTTGTAGGTGAGGGAGAGGGAGAGGATGAAGAAACACTCACGAAGGACGCTTTTTCTAAAGCGCCCTTGAGCAGCCTGCCACGAAACGAGCTTGCTGAGGGACGTCTGACCGTTGGGGATTCCCCACGACCTCCTTAAGGCTTTCGGACTTTCCTTCTCCTCTGGGCATGGGAGCTTGGAAGAGGTCTTAGGCCTGGGAGCGTCGCAGGGACGATCAAACGCCCCCTCCCACCAACACTGGGAGAACTCACTTCACTGTAATGCTCACTTTCACTAGCCTTACCTTGTAAGTCCGCCATTTTGGACTTCATGTCTCGAATCGTTAGCTATCAGATCGGCGATTTCCGAGGCCGATTCCGAAAGTAAACCTTGTGAATTAGACACATAGGGAGAATCTAAATCATTAGGATTAGAAGACGTATCAATAAAAGGCTCATAGGCCTTGAATGAACTCACACCTTTCAGACGTCTAACCCTATCCCTCTCTAACTTCTTCAAATAAGAAGTTAAAGTCTTCCATTCTTCTGCATTTAATCCCTCGCATTCATGACAAGTATTAGTAGCAGAACACTGAAACCCCCTACATTTACGACATACAGTGTGAGGATCAACCGAAGCTTTCGGTATCCTCACCCTGCAGCCTACATTCACACACATTCTCACACTCACATTTGAATCAGACATACTGAGAAAATTCAAAAAAGCAAGTCCACAGTACACAGAGCGAATGCCAAAAACACGATCCAGATACGTCACCAAAAAGCCGATAAACGATGATCAAAGGATGAAATAAGAATCTAAGTCAGGAGGTAATAGCAACAATGTTGATACCACCGGCGACAGAGAAAATATGATAGAAAACGGGGATGGTTCCTAGTCCTGCCGCCAGGGCAGGCCGGTAGATCACCTGACCTACCTGTAGCGAGTGGCGCGAAATTTGAATTTCTGTCGGGGACGACGGAGTCTTAGCTATGTATATATCTGACAGGTAAGTTGATTGTATGAAAAGAAGCTTTATAGAAGAGGACGCTTCACGTCCTCTCTCTCTCTCGTTATGCGTTTCAGTGAGAAGTAAGAAGGCGAACGTCGCCTGAACTCGTGTCCGGCTTTCCACCGAGAAATACGTAAAAGAAGTCATAGTAGCAGGAAGCTTTTGAGAGCGGACGCCCAAGCTTTTTTACTGTCACAATAAGAAGGCGTTCCCTCTCGACTTGGACGGGACGCTCGGATGGACTCCAGGCACGCGCCAGTGGATGCCGAGCACGCTCCAGTGGACGCCGAGCGCGCGCCAGTGGACGCCGAGCGTGCACCAGCGCACGCCAGGTGTGTCGCCTGGCTGAACGTTTCTGTTGAACTCTTCAAGCTCTTGTTTCAGATTTGGCCTAAAGAATTTTTACCTCTACCTTCGGTGATACCTTCTACCTCGGTGATCCTTTCTACCTCACCTTGCAAAAGAATGTGAAGTAGGCAGTGCTTCGGAGGAAGCTTAAAGTGAACAGACAAACTTCTTCGAAACCCAGCAAGACATCGGGTTTCGTGAATTCAAGAGGTCTCTGTCAATTAATATTGCTTTTCGCATAGGTGGATGGAGTTAAGGAAAGCTCAAGGGAAGATCTCGTTTGCTCTACCGCAGTCAAGACTTTGTGATAAGGCAGTTACGGGTTATGTAAAAGCTCGACGTCCTACACGTCATGACGCTCGACTACTTTCGGTAGGATTCTTGCAAAAGCACTCATCAAGAGGACGCTCTTCAGGAAAGCGCAAGACAGGACTTCCTTTGCCATACTGCCAATAAATTTTAAGTTGCCAGCTTTTTAGTCCATCTGAAAGGGCTTTTCAGATGATAAATTTTGTTAGTTCCTAAGTTCGGGACTACGCTGCCGAAGTTGAACATCGGGGTCCTACCTGCTGAAAGCCCAGTCTCTTATCAGGATTCTTGCCCCCTTCCTCGATTGATACGGGAATCGGAAAAATAATATGCTCGACTTCCTGGATACGTTTTGTCAATTCAGTGATTTTCCCCCATTGACAATATACTATCGTTTTGTCAAGTAAGTGGGTATCCCCTCATTGACAAAATATCTCTTTGTCCCGTAAATGGGTTAGTTCTCATTGACAAACATCTCATTAACTTTATATTGCGTAAGCGGATGAGCTCTTATTGACAAGATTCGGAAGAGCTCTTATTCATCATTCGCAGACTCGTACAAGAAATAGACTTGTAGACTACGTCATGACCGATTAGTCCAGTAACATAGGAAGCTTGAGCTGTCTGCTTCGATTCTCTAAGTTTTGTTCATGAAACTTGCCTCTCAGATATGTATGTAGCTGTATTTCCGAATTCAGCTATATATATGCCTGCCAGGTAAGTATGAAACTTTATTGTAATATAATATCATATTTTGCCTTGCGTTATTTTACTACTGGTTGGTTCAAGTAATATACGCTTGCTGTAGTTACCTCTTCGGATGGCAACCGAGAGGTCTATTGTCTATTATTTTAAGGACAGTTTAATCGTTTACTCACCTGCAGCCTTCCACGGAGTTTCCGATTTTATCTTTACCTTTGTATGTTGTAGTGTTCTGACGACACAAACGCATCTATATATTTAGCGTTTTCTGTTTCGCTTAAATATACCAGCTTAAGAGTCTCTTTCTGCTAAAAAATAACGGACCTATTTCTTCGTAGAATAGGGTAGCTGGCAACCCAGACATAAAGTTAAGAGACGACGTTCGTAAGCTGCTGGCTGCTGCCGTGTCTGTCCTCCAGTCCAACCAAGCCAGTACCAGCTCGTGCGCTGTCATGCGCAGTAGGTTACGTCTCTCTCTCCTGCGGGATTGACTTACTAACCGTATCTCTGTGCTGGCGGTTACGTCTCCTGCGGGATTGACTGACTAACTGTATCTCTGTCCTACAATCACGGACTTTAGCCTAAGATTGAGGGGATTTCTTACGTGAATAAATAAACATTGCATTCGTTTTGCCTTACTATGTTCAACATAGATATCTCTTACTTCTTTCGGTGCTCGTTACCGCACGGTATAGAACTAAGAGTCTACCGCATCATTGCACTATTATATGCTCTCCTGCTTAGGCAAAGCGCAGCCTTATTAGGGCAGTAAGCATACTCGGGGAGGGAATGGATGAGCTTGCTGGTGACCATTTTCTTCCTGAAGAAGTTTGTATCCCTGAATAGACTGCAATTCAGACCTCTTCAGTTTTTTCCTACCGGGAAACTGAAATATTATTCAAGATCTAGGAATGATTCTGAACATCTCTCAGTGCGTCTATCACCTGAGGTGATAGAAAGAAGGTGCTGGACATCTGGATATGGTTTCAGATGTCCTGGATCTTAATCTGAAAGAAGTAGAAGCAATTCGGTCGTCCCTCCAGTCCTCGAAACGAGTTTTTGGAACCAGTGGTCCAGATCAACTCTGATATTCCACAGCTCTCTCATATCTTAAGAAGTATCTTCTCTCGGTCCCTGTTCGAGTTTACGAGAAAAGATCCATTATAAACAACAGGCGTATAATGTAACGATCCTCTAGAGGTTCGTTACAGGATTGCAAAAGTCCATACGAATCGTCTCGATCGACGGCAGCAACTACTGACTTCCGAGTGGAATCTTTCTTTAGAAGTATGTTGAGAGTTGTGGAGACTAGGGACGACCTTTCATTCTTCTCTTCGATATGTTGAGGACGAAGAGGCTTCTTCTTCTCTGCTCCCTTATTCTCGATCCGGGATCGATACCATTCCTTAAAACTTTGCCATTTTCCTAATGATTGAACGGGGAAGGATGTTAGTCTCTTTTTTCCCCTTTTTCCCCACAAATTGCTTAGGTAAATGTAATAAGAGGATTTATGACGTCACAGGGAGCGACAATGACGCTGATCGCCCCATGTTGGCCTTCAGGATCCTGGATTCACAGAGGTCACGTCCTTCCTAGTTCACTTTTCAAGGACCTTTTCCGAAAGAGTCGGTCTACTCTAACTCGAAAGGTACCTATAACCTCTCCGCTCTGAGTCTGACTACGTTCAGACTATCGAGATGTTGACAGGAATAAGATTACCGCAAATATGTTGTTGACGGCCTTTGGGCTTAGAGATTTGCTTCTGTCAAACAACAAAGCCCTTCACGATCTTTGAGTTCTGTGGAATCTCGAAACTCGCTCACCATCTACTTTTTGTCTCACCTGTTTTCTCGGAGTCAGACACTCGTGCGAGATCAGGCGACATAGTAGCCCTGAGTTTCTTGTTGACGAAGTCGGTTGCGTTTATACACCCCCGATGATCGTGTAACATGAGACCAGGTTGGACTGTCAGGCATTCTTCCTTCGGGACTGAATCGCCTTTTTGCTCCTCGCTCTTTCTCCTGGCACCAGAAGCTCGAGTCAGGAGTTGATTCGCTTGACGACGTTGGGTTGCGTTGATACACCCTTCAAGGTTTGCTTAGATTGAATCGCCCAGGCAGTCCAGACACTCATCCTTCAGCGAAGAATAGTGCCTTATGGTCTTCAGGGTACAGCCTTGCTGTCCTTGATTCGTCTGACTGGTCAACTGGTCGGTCACCTGACTTTATACAGACGGACTGACTGTGCATGTCCAGATCGAAGCTTTCAATATGGAACTTAGACGTAGTCTGAAGTTCTTGATGTCAAAGCATTCGAACCTCTCCTACCTGTTAACTTCTTGCATGTGATCAGGAAGGCCTCCTTCTAACCACCCTAGATACGACAAAGAGGGTTAGTGAGATTTTAAGCCACGTCACAAGTTTTGAGCTTTAGAGAACACAAGGCGGTGTGCTCTCTAAGCCTTCCATTGTGGCCTAAGAAAATGGAAACCCGTTTTGTCCTTGGCCAGGAGCTTGGAAGCAAGGATGGCACAAGTTAGTGGGCAGGAGCCAGAGAGAGTCCTGTGCCCTGTCGGGTCTCTCAAGTTTTATCTACATAAAACTCAAGAAAGTCGAAGTCATTCGGGCAATCTGCAGTGTTCCGAAAAAGACCAGACTTGCCCATATCGAAGAACACCCTAGCTTTAGTGTTAAGGAGTTCTTTCAAAAATGCTCCTTCATTGTGTTTGCACAAAGATTTGAAATCTTTTTATCTGAATGCTCACGAGGTGAGGGCGCGGCCTCGGAAGCATTTCAACAGAGCATGGCACTCAGCAACATCCTGAGTACCATGTTTTAGCGAAGCAACTCTGTGTTCACTTCACACTCCCTGCGAGATGTGAAGATGGCATATGTGATCTGCTGCTCGCTAGGGCCATACGTGTCTGCAGACACAATCTTGGGGGCAAGAAGTACCACTCATCCTATCCTGTAGAAAATGGTTAGGAAGAGCTCTTAATTTAGTTGTTGAGTCGCCGACAACGGCGACTTCTTAACTCTTAAGCCGTAGTTAAAAACACCTTAACTTTGGCTAGGTTGGTCAGGTGGTGATATATAATATATATATATATATATATATATATATATATAATATATATATATACCTATATATATATATATAATATATATATATATATTTATTTTTGACTTCTTCTAGCCCTCATGGTATGGTCATATGGTCTAGTCACGTCGTGGTCTCGCCCCACCCCTGTTGACAGATCATCTGGAGTGCACCAGCTATATAGGTCTCTACCTCGCTGGCAAACTCTAGTAGCACAAGCAGACTTACGTAGCAGTAACACACGAAGCCAGCTATGCTAACAGGTGGAACCAAGATGTAAATCATCTGCATGCATTTGTTTCCCAAAATCTTCTAATTTCTGTCCCTTCCACCTCCAACGGTGGGATTCAGCTATATATCATATCTGACAGGTAAGTTTCTATGAACAAAATGATATTGTTATGATACAATAAAGTTTGTTCATACTTACCGGGGCAGATATATATAATCAAGTTACCCACCACCTCCTTTCAGGGGACAGTGGAAATAAAAATTATGAATAGAAAATGGGAATGGTTCCTGATACCCGCCTCCCAGCAGGCGGGAATGGGTACTAACCACCTGGCCAACCACTGCGTTGTCGGAAGTTTTTAAAATTCTGTCGGATTTCAGAAAATACAGCTATATATATATCTGCCAGGTAAGTATGAACAAACTTTATTGTATCATAACAATATCATATTTTCTCCTCATCTGTCTTTAACTGTAAGGGCCTTTGACACGTAGGCTCTTTGCCTTCTAGAAGTCTTAGAAGAAGCAGAACATTTACAGGACATTCTAAAGAACATTCTTAGTCTGTAATATATACCATACCACACATGCAAAATCTCACAAACTATAGAACATTGAAATGTGTTGAGTCAATTGGGCATAAATTGCACATACTGTACTTTTGTTCCTTCATGATATACAAACCCTCTTTCCTTTACATGAGGAATTACTTTCAGTGTAGGCTGGAAGATGGCCATTAAATTCTTGAACAAGGTGGTTAGGTAGTAACTGCTGTCTGGTAGGTAGATGTAAACACTCCACTTTGCTTTCAGCTATCTTCCAATGAAGACGCATGTTTGTGATCAGTGGCTGACTAGCCATTAATCACGATTTTCCCTGTTGGATCTTTATTTTGTTATTTTGAATGAATATGCATATACACGTACTGTGTTTGATGGCAATAATTAATTGACTAATAATTAATATACAAACCCACTTTTTGTGATAGCCTTGCTAGCTGCCTTTCTACTTTGTGTTGAGAGTTGTCGGCAAAGGTTTGCCAACACCCTCATTGCATATTTCCACCCTTTAACCTCAGGGCGAGATAATGTATTCATCTGAAATTTACATAAGCTTTGGTAATTACCGACGGGGAACTTCAGAAGTTTGTCCTTTGCATTTCTTCTGGTATTTCCTCTTCTCTTTCATCCTTTCGCTAGCTCATCGGATGAAGATAGAGGAGGGGGCATGTGGTGTTGGTGTTTGAGGGATCTATCATTTTAGAGGGCGGTGCCCTTGGATGCAAGAGGAGTATCCTTATTTTTTCAAATCATTTTTTCTTTCTTTTACAGGCTAACTGGTGATAGTTGATTACAGCAGTAGATGGTTGGATATCTTTGTGTTGACTATCCTAACCTTGGAATTGTGCCTGTAACTTGTAGCATGCTGTGATACTGGTCCTTGAGTGTATGTACTGTTCCCCTGCTGAAAATTATATTTATTTGCCACTGTTATTATGGAGTTGCATCACTGGACCATGCCTTTGCAGCTGCCCTGTGATCATTAACTTTATTTCTACTGGTAAGTGTGCCTCATCCTGTAGAAGTCTTGCAGAATTTGGAGAAGTTGAGGAGGTCTAAGACTCCCTGCCAAAGAAGGGGAAGGTAGTCTACCCCCTAAGAAGTCTCATCTGAGGGTCTGTCTCTTCGAACTGAGGAGGCAGTTGGATCTTCTGCTGGCTCGCCTGTTCCTTCAGGAACAGAAATTGTCACTGTCCCTAGGATCTAGTGTGTCACTAGCCATAGAAGCCTAAACTAAGGTGTGCACTTATGCTGCTAATCCCAGAGGTTCTGCCCTTAAGACTAGTTCCATGTTGGGCGCTCTTTCGTGAGATTCCCAGGGTGCACTTAAATCTACGGATTCGCGTGCACCTAGAGTCAATGACGCTGATTCCGCTCACCGTCATGACTCAGGCAGAAAGGAGTTAGTTACTCAGGTGACTCATGCCTTGCCAGTGATTGCTCTTGTGGTGATTGCTTTGTACCTAGAGTTGATGTGATGGTCCCGCTGCACACAGTGAAATCGGTAGGGGGTACCCCATTCAGCCCTCTTGAGAGGTCTCTGCCTCGACACGGACTTGGACGCATTGGTGGATGGTACTGGCCCTCCCCAATCAGGTGCACGCTCAATTCCACTTGGACCATGGTCACGTTCATGTGACCAACAAGTCTGTGGCGGCGAAGGTTTCTCATGCCATGCAAGAGTTTCGTAACCCTCCTTGGGAAAGCTTTTCTACCAGTACAGATGGGTTTGCTCCTCAGTCTGGTTTGGAATTTTGCAGAGCTTGGTACTGCATGCAACACCTTCTAGGTGAATGGTCAAGTACCTTCCTCGTGTCTGGGACCTTAGGGTCTGAACACGTAGGACAGCAGACACAGAATCCCTCTTTATTCTCCTTCTTGGAGCTTTGGCCTCGAAGGAGAACAGTTAATTAGGAAGAAGTGATAGTTCTTTGTTGATGATTACCACTCATAATTATGTAGTGGTGATCTGCTCAGCTCACTTGACTCGGCTTTGCCAAGCCGAGTGCTCTGCTCTGCAGAACAAACTCTCTGCTCTTGATTAGTGCCGTGCCTTGCCATGACATAGTACCCTCCCTTCCTGTGTTGCAGCGAGTTTTCACGTGGGTCATCATCATCATCGTCACCTGATGCCTCCTCACCTCCCTCTTTGAAGGCTTCCACAGCCTAAGAAGAGGAAATATTTTGTTTGCCCCCTAAGAAGTCTCGCCTCGAGACTTCTAAGGGCATGTATCCTTTCCCTATGGAGAGAGCAATTGGCTGTCTCTTCGGCTCAACTGCTCCTTCTAGAGCAGGAACTGGGATGCTATCCCCAAAATATAGTGTCTCGGGACACTATATTTTGGTTCATTCTCCTGTCTCTGGTTCCAAGGGCGCTGCTCATGGAACCCGGGCTGTGTCAGGTACTTGTATGCTAGTATCTCTGAGTGTATAACCTCCAAGGGGAATCGTTCATCCACAGTCGGTGTTAGGTAGTCTTCCCTTCATCATGACAATGGCCCAGGACGAGAGAAGGGACCGAGCCGCGTTGGTGGCTCGGACCCACCTGTGAAAGCCAAGTGGCTATTCTTCAGGTGCCAAGATCAATGTTGCTGTTCCTCGGGACAAGGCATCTGAAGGAGATAGGAGGAGGTCTTCTTTGGTGTCCTCTTTGTGAGATTCAATCACAGAGAAGATAGATACGTAGCAAGGCGTGGCAAGTTCTCGCCAGCTATTACTGTATTCAACTCTGCTCAACTTTCGCTTGTGTTTGCACAAATGAAACTGTTGTAGGAAACGAATGCTTTGTTTGACAGAGTGAGAACACCGCAAGTTCAGAGAAGAGCATGCAAGAACAGTCAATCCTCCTCTCTTTTTTCCCTTCTACTTCTTGGTTCCAACTGAATGAACAGGGAAATAGAGGAATTCTATGGAGTCTATTCTTCAGAATTCAAATCCAAGAGACGATGTTTTTGGTTCAATCATAGGATCTTACTGAACATACATCAAACTGTTCAGGATGGATAGCTACTATTTTGGGAACAACCAGTTTGGCTTGAACTAGTTGTCTTTGGTGTCCTGTTATCACCATAGAGGTCTCCCTTTGTGACAACGACACCGCTGTCTTCATTAGAGAATGGAGGAGGTCTGCTTCCAGTCCTTATTCTTGTCTCTTGAATGAAGAAGAATTAGGCTGGAGCACGATTTACAAGAACCTACGAATATACTAGTATATTCTCTTCGTGACATGCTTTTGTTATCAGTTGCATTGTCCGAGAAATAGGCGCATATTTGTAGGTTAATTCTTCTGGAATGTGACTGAGACAAATACCATCTTCTCTTAATTAACCTGAAACTCAGGACAGCCTTTCAGGCCTCCCAAGAGTTTCTGGTTTTGATTTTGAGATTACTAGTGGTATTATTTGCCAACAACACCACAATATTTGCATTATCACTGAACAAGATGGTTTCTTTCCCTCCCATTTCTTGTGCTCAACATTTGCCATTGCAAGAATTTTCAGACAGATATATCTCTAATATTAGACTCATTATCATCTTTCTATTTACCCCATGGTATAACAGAAGTCTGTAGTCCTCTGTTCCATTGTCTGTAGTCCTCTGTTTCATTATACCTGCCCCATCGGCTGATGTGATGACGCAGAATGATTTTTGTCAGACAATTTGAGTTTGTCTTCTATTATATATTTTCTAATTCGTAAGGTGTTCAATTATTCTTTGTTCACCCTGAATTGAAAGTGAATAATGGAAGACTTCGCCTGTTCCCTGCCCGACTGGCTCTGCTTGCAGAGTAACTAGAAAATTCCTTCCTGATCCAACCCACAAGAAGCGGTTCTTCAGGCTGTAAAACACCAGGGGTTAGAGTCATCTTCACTGGCAGAATTGCGAGAGTTCACTTCTCTCTGATTCAACTGAGAAGACGTAGGTCCATATTCACCTTAGTCATTCACTAAGTAGTATTGTTTCTCCTAGGTTGAGATTCAACTACTGATGAGAAACTTTTGTCTTTCCATCACAGTGACTTCGGTCTCTAGAAGGCAATTGACTCTTGTCTAATGTACACGTGCCTCGCGAGGATAGTTGTCTCATGTCTCAACATCATTGGTGAACAAGATAAACGATTTGCATAATTCGTTCTCAACATCACCCTTCAAAAGGCGGTTGTCATGTTGTGACTGTCTCGGATATGCAATCATTCAGTTTCTGTTGACGAGTGTGAATCCATCATGATCTCCTGCACTTTGGACTTTTTATAGGTTGATCCAGATCAGTCATTACTTTGTCCTGATGGTGTGTTGCTGTACCTGCATAGGATTGACAGCCTTCATTGAGTGTCGATGCCTTTATCCACTGGTGACTTCCGAGTCTTATGAGATCATGAGAAACTTCTTTGCAGTTGGATATGTCCACTGTTTGCTCTGTCATAAAGTGATCAGTGCCAGTGGCTGGGTACATTTCATCACTGAAGAATAAGTCGGACCAAAAGATAGATGCGGTCTCATGACGACCATATTTATATCTTCCTTCAGGTCTGCCCACAGGTCCTTGGAACATTTTTTCCTTGGACTGGTGGTGGATGCTCACAGGTTGTGTTTGCTTACTCGGCTCCTGCAAGAGGACAAGTTGCATCTTGCTTATGGTGTGCGGTTCTAGATGGTAGTTATTGCCTAACCACCTTGTTCAAGAATTTAATGGCCGTATTCTAGCCTATGGTGGAAGCAATTCCTCATGTAAAGGACCTCAGGTTTGTATAGTTAGGACAAATGGAATTTACAACAGGAATTACTCACAGCGAAGCTGGAACACGGCTGGTAAAATTCTTGAATGAGGTGGTTAGGCAGTAACTACTGTTCAGTTAAATATGTAAATATTCCCAATTTGCTTTCAGCCATCTTCTGATGGAGACGTATTTCTTCCTACATGTTATGCAAACCCTCGGTCCTTTACATTAGGAAATACTTTTAGCATAGGCTGGAAATCGGTCATAGAAGAATAGCAATAAGGTAGTTAGGCAGTAACTGCTTGTCCGATTGTCAGGAGTTCTGCCCAACTGGATGTAAACATTCTACTTTGCTTTCGGTCAACGTGGTGAACAGACATGCTTTTGCTCGCTTCCACATTGCTGTTGTATGAAGGTTTTTTCAAACTTTGGGAAATTTTTCCTTGTTATTTGTGTGTGTGATTTGTTTCCCTGTATATTTTTTCTTGTTAACATGCAAACCCAAGAATCGCATAAGCTTAAGCAACCCCCATTACCTCAGCGCATTTGTCCTAGTTAGGGGGGCAGGAAGTGTGGTAGCTTTCGATCTAAAGTTGAAATTGATCCTCACGCCCTTTGAGTGAAGTGTTGATGGCGTGAGTGTACAATAGATAATACCTGTGATAGTTGTGCCTCTTTGTCAGCAGAGCAGTGGGGAAGGTATGAGGGGACGAAGCAACCTCAGGAGAAGTCTTCCAAGGCTTCGTTGGAGGGTTACACACCTCCGACCACTCTGTTGGCGAAAGGGCTGCTGACTCGGAGTTGTACTTGGGCTTCTGCTTGCTCCAGCAGGGATTTGCTTCCCTGAGGGAGCGGCTGCCTCTGCGGTTGGGGATTTGCAGCAGGCTTGGCTGGAGCTGGGGCTACATGATTCCAGGGGCAGCTGATGCACCACTTGTCTGTCCTGTGACTCATGGCGCTCCTGTGAGGCCAACAACAACAACCTTGTCTGTACCTAGGAATGTGGCACTTCCTCATCTAGTGCACATCCAGCATGTGACCACCGTAACACCTTTGGTGGTGGTATAATCTGTGCCACATTCTCCTAGGGCAGATCCATTCCTGCCCCCTCCTCCAGGTTATGTGGTCTTGTCGCCCCCAGCGACTTATGAATATCCTCAGAGAGTGACATCCTCATTGGATCTTCCACCTGTTCCCTTCAAGCCAGTCTCATCCATTCCTGTGCCTGCTACTGTACCAGTCTCTGATCGTGCGAGAGCTGCTGTGGTGTTGGCGTCTTCTGTCCCAGCTGCTCTGGAGCCTGCTGCTTCTTCGGCTGCTCCAGTGGTACCTTGGATGGGGGATCTGACTTATGGTGAGGAAGTTGACAAAGAAGTCCAAGAAGTGCAAGGTGTCTTCCAAGGTTTCATCGGAGGGTTACACACCTCCGACCACTCCGTTGGTGACCACTCCGTTGGTGACCACTCCGTTGGTGACCACTCCTTTGCCTTCCTTTCTCCCTCCCTGTAAGCTTCCTCGTCTTGCTGTTTCACCTTCGTGGGGAATGTCTCCTTCTGCTTCTTCAGTTGATTCGTCAAGCGTAGAATGGGGGGGGGGGGGGGGGGGGGGGCTGGGGGGGGGGGGGGGGGGGCTGCCGACTCGGAGTTGTGCTCAGGGGCTTCTGCTTGCTCTGGTGGCAATTTGTCTGTTTTTGTAGCAGGCTTGGGTGGAGCTGGGGCTACCTGTCCCTGTGACTCTTGGCGCCCCTGTTGGGCTGACAACAACCCTGTCTGTACCTGGGAATGTGGCACTTCCTCATCTAGTGTACATCCAGCATGTGACCACAGTAACACCTTCAGTGGTGGTATCAGATGTGCCACATTCCTTGAGGGTGGATCCATTCCTGCCCCCTCCTCCAGGTTATGTGGTCTTGTCACCCCCAGTGATATAATTATGAACATCCTCAGAGTGACATCCTCATTGGATCTTCCTCCTGTTCCCTTCAAGCCAGTCTTGCCCATGCCTGCTGCTGTACCAGTCCCTGATTTTGCAAGAGCTGCTGTGGTGTCAGTGTCTTCTTTCCCAGCTGCTCTGGAGCCTGCAGCTTCAGCTGCCACTCCAGTGGCACCTTGGATGGGGGATCTGACTGCTGCGCTGATGAAGCTTGACGAAGAAATCCAAGAAGAAGCGCAAGGGGTCGTCGTCGTCTGTCACCTACTCCCCTTCATCTTCCGAGGCTTCCCTGCTGAGGAAGGTTTGTCTCTCCTCCACCCTAAGTAGTCTCGATCTGGGATGTCTAAGGGTCTGTCTCGCTGTTCTGGTGAGACAGGTGGTTTTCTGCTGGTCCTCCCATTCCTTTGGGAATGAGAACCGTCTCGTGGCCCCCGGGGCGTGGCAGTCGGGGACTGTAGGAGTTCAAGCTTTGGCTCATACTTCTACACCTAGTCCTGGTGGTTCTGCCACTAGGACTAGTACTGTCTTGGGTTCTCGTTCCCGAGTTTCTCCGAGTGCACACAAGTCTACCAATGAGCGTGCAGCTAGAGTCTGTGACGCTGAGTCCGCTTACCATAACGACTCAGGCATGGTGCAGAGGGAAGGATTGAGTCACTCAGGTGACTCATGCCTTACCAGTGATTGCTCACGCAGCGATCGCTCAGCTCCCAGGGTTAATGTGATGGTCTCCCGAGATCGTGCATGCGGTGAGACTGGCAGGATGTCACCCGTTCAGTCCTCTCGAGAGGTTCAGACCTCTTTGAGGGCTGGGATGCATTGTGAGGGCGATACTCGCTCTTGTCACACAGGTGGACACTATTTCTCACCCAATCCTTGGTCACGCTCGCATGATTGACCGGTCCCGATGTTGGATAGCGTTTCTCCTGACATGCATGAGCATCATTCTGGACCTTTGGGGGAGCGTTTCTCTAGAGGGAGAGCGCTCTTATAGACCTGCAAATCAATCACCACCACAGGTTGGTGATCGGTCACGGCCTACACCTTCTGTTAGTTCTGCTAGCAGGGGGAGTGGGATCATCCAGTCTTCCTCACCTTTTACCTCAACTTCCTCGGGATACACTGAGAGAGTGAGGTGACCAGGGGGAACCCTGGGGAGTGTTCTCATCAGGGTTTGGCCGCGAGAGCTTAAGTTCCCAGCATGGTCTTAGGACTCGAGAGGTCGTACTCTCGAGTGGTTCGGGAACGTCATAGGGAGTCTGTTGAGGCTCTTCCTTCCGAAGGAAGAGGGTCAAGGAAGGGACACATCTTAAAACTTGACGGTCCTTCTCCGCAGGATGCAGTCACTCCTGAGATTCAGAGGACGTTTCTTAAGGTCATTGCACTGATTCGTCAGCACAGTGACCTAGGGGAAGGGTCTACTGTAGCTTCCGCTGACTGCCCTTTGCAGTTGGAGTCATTCTTGGGTCCTAAGAAGGAACCCAGGACTTCTGTGGGCTTACCGTGGTCCTCCTTGTCTGAATGTGTTGGACCAGGTGAACAATCTTGTCATAGGGCAAGAGAATTTGATTAGGGCCAACAGATCGGACAAGCTGCTTTCCCCTCTTCTATCTCGCCAGAGGCATTTCTATTCACCCTCAAAAAACCCTTTGCTGACTAAACAGGTGGACCCGGAGCTAGTTCATGCAACTTGACAAACAGGTGGACCCAGAACTAGTTCATCTAACTCCTGGCTTGCTGCTGAAGCACTTTGCTGCCGAGAACTCATAGTTCACGCAACAAGAAGCAGCGGCCTTGGAAGGTACCTCTATGGCAGCTTTCCAAGGGGTCTCCTCACAGTATCCAAAGTTGCTGCTTCTTCGGGACAGATAGTTCCTGGAAAAGATTTGGCTTTTGGGAAACTTTGCCAGTCTTGAGGTAGGGTTTTTTCCTACCTGGCCCAACAGACTGCAAACTTGTGGGCCAACCTGGTGCTTAGGAGGAGGGATGCGTACCTGAACCATGTCTCCAGGGCTGTAGGGCCAGAGTCGGCATTGGTGTTGAGGAACGGACCGTTGCCGAGTTCCTTCTCTCTCTTCCCTCGAGAGATGGTGGATGCTGTGATGGACAAGCGAAGGGCTGAAGACAACTATCAATTTGTCCATCAGGCTGTTGCTAAGACTTCAGGGCCATCTCGTGCAACTGCGGCTAGGCCTTCGAGCCAAGCTAGCTCTTCCTCTGCCTCCAAAAAGACTCCTTCAAAGGGGGTGTGAGGAAAGACCCAGCCCTCTTCTTTTGCATTGAAAGGGTACCAACAACACCCCTTTCAACCCCCCCTTCTCTCAGGGGAAGGGAGGTAAGCAAAAGAGGAAGAGAAGGAAGGAAATGCTAGGGACAGTGTTCCTCCTCAGTTAGGGGTGTCTGGCAAGTCATTGGGCAACATGGCAGTGCTATAGAGCCGAGACCTGGGCAGTGGAGGGCCTTCGAGTTGAGGCCACCCCTCACTGAAGCTAAGGTCCATCTACAAACTTACATCCCTGGTTCGGCCAAGGATCTGGAACTGAAAGAAGAGGTGCAAGCGATACTGAGCAAGGGAGCTGTGGAAGTTGTACAAGATCCATCACCAGGGTTCTATAGCCGAGTCTTCCTGGTGGAGAAGGCTACGCTGGCCAGACTAGAGATAGATCTCTCCTTTTAACAGATTAGTTTGCCAGACTCGTTTCACGATGGAGACATGTTCTGTGCCTGCCTCTATCAGGAAGAATGAGTTCTTGCTTTCAGTGGATCTGAAGGATGTGTATTTCCAGATACCCATTCATCAGTCCTCTAGGGAATACCTTTGCTTTCGCTTTATCCTCAAGGGGAGGGTGTTCCAATTTAGGGTACTTTGTTTCAGACTCTCGACCACCCCTCAGGTGTTCATGTGAGTGTTCACCTTGGTTTCTGCTTGAACCCACTCGGTTGGGATACGTCTGTTGAGGTATCTTGGTGACTGGTTAGTCCTTGCAACCTCGCTCTCGCAGTTGCTATAGGACAGGAATCAACTTCTCTACTTTCCTGCAATCTCGGGGTTGCAATAAATTTCAAGAAGTGAGATCTTGTTCCCAAGCATAAGATAAAGTATCTGGGCATGCTGATTGATACAGCAGCAGCACAGGTCTTCCCTGCAGATTCGAGACTTGGCAAATTTAGGAAGGCAGCTCAACTGTTTCTGTCTTTGCAAGAACAGGCAGCTCAGCATTGGCAAGTCGTGATCAGTCACCTGTTGTCATTATAGAAGTTAGTCCCCCATAGGGATCTTCACCTGCGGTCTCTTCAGTGGAGGCTAAAGAAGTGTTGGTTACAGGCCTGGATCCTCAATCCTTCCTCATCCTTCTAACAGAGGAAGTGAGGAAGGATTTAGCCTGGTGGCTAGACAACAGGAACCTCTTAATAGGAATGGAGTTGCACACACCCCACCCTCAACATGCTTCTGTTCTCAGACACATCGACCAAGGGTTGGGCGCACACCTGGAGGAGTTGCTGACTGCAGGAGTGTAGGACCGACACAAGCACCTTCACATTAACATTCTGGAAATCAAGGAGGGAAGAATTTACATAAAAGCTGGTCTCTGGTTTTAAAAGCACTATATTTACATGAATTTACAGAGGTCCAGGAACACAAGGGGCAGGGGGACCGCTTTTCAGTCCACCCGAACACGTGGCAGGAGCAGTTCAGCCACGGCGTTTAGAAAATTGCGCAACGGATCAAGATTGCAAGCTTCAAAGGATTTCCAATTCCAACCACAGCCAGGCACAGCGTTTGTCTGCAAATAGAGGACACAGGCATAAGGCAGGGGGGCACACGAGGGTGAACGTTACTCACTACTTTCTTTCAATCAAAAGGCCACTCATAGGGGAAATGAAATGACTGGGAAATTTACACAGCAGAAACTATTTTGTGGCTTAAGGGGGGCATCCGCTTATATAGAAATAATGCTCCGATTTTTATGAAATTATTATATGTTATACATATATATAAGGTGATGTTCCAAAAAAAAATTTTAGTGATCGAATGATTATTTTGGTTTTTATTGAAAAAATAAGAATAAATAAAAAATGTAACTCTTCCTTCATTTTTAGAACTATTGCAATGCGGCTTTATACACAGAAAGTATATCATAGTAGAAAAAAAATGTTGGGAACATTTTTTCCATTTTTTGCTTTTTTTGGATGGGGGCGAGGGGGAATTTTCCCCCCCAAATTTTGTTGATTTGGTTATCACGAGTTCCTCGTCAACATAAGAAAAAATCTAGCCCCAACAAAATATTCGCCTTTCTTTCCTCTTTCCAATGGTATATTTAACTTTAAAATTGGCCTACAAATAAAAAAATACTTAGCGTTTGAAATGCAAAAAAGTGAAAACAGAAAAACGGCCGTAAAGGTCAAGAAGTGTTTTTTTTTGGCACTCGTGGAAAAAAACTGATCTTTGAGCAAAACCATGATACAAACAAATGTTAAATACTCACTAACGCTTAGTTCAGAATGCCTTTTCTTCTTTCTAATAGTTCTTAGTGTTTTTTTTGCTTGGTTTCCGGCACCAAGTCACCCCCCTTAAAAAGGGGTATTATTTGCTCGAGGCGAGGCTATCATCAAGTACCACCTGACTCTTTGTTGCCTGGTTTGAAACCAAGCAAGTAAGAATTTGTCATCATATACTCCCTTTTCATCGTCCTTTATTACTTTCATCAACTGTGAGTGTAACTGTGAAGGTGAAAAAACCTCAGATGATTGCGCAGCAGACGATGTAGAGGCAATGAGGGCGGGGCTTTCAGCGGCCAAAAAAGAGCCTCATGTTGTTATTGTTGGTGGTGCTGGTGGTGGTGATGATGGTGGACAGCGCTGGATACATCAGCTAACAATGGTGGTGGCAATGCGACGCTGCCACATCAACAAAAAAAAGTCCACCTTCGACCCTATGTCTCTTTTTAGCAAAATTTGCTAAACGGGCCATAGTTGCACGATTCCGTTTCGGCATATTGTCTCACTTTCACTCTAGTATACACACAAACGTATATAAATTGTATGTAGAGTTACTTGATGTAAGAAAACAAGCAAAAAACACGGTAAATAGCGAAAAAATGCTCGGAGTAAAGAGCACCATACCTCCCCTTTTGCAACTCTGGGACACACAGACTCCCATGGCTCCCCTGCTGGGCATGCTACCCACTCAGAACACCATACACCAAGGAATCAGCCATTGTTGGTGCCAGATGTAAGAGATTAGGCGAAATAAAAATCAAAATAATTAATAAATTGGGCAGATAAAGGACAAAATGACAATAGTCATTAGGAGCCAAACGTCAGCCCTACGTCACAGTGTGAAGGGGGCGGGGCCAAAACCCCATTAATTTTAATATTTCGAAAAAATGCCTTTGCCACGTGATAACAGAGGTGTTGCTCATGTCTTACGGCCATTTAACCAGATTTTGAAAATTTCAAAAATATTCATCAAAAATCAAAGAGGAAGCCCCCCTTAAAATTCACTAGGGGGATGTTACTAGTATCACAGGGGAGTAATTGACAGAATTGAGCCCAGACGGCAGGGGGGAATGAAAACTGCACAAGTCGCCTTGGAAAAAGGAAATGAAATACAGACAAAGGTAAAAACAATTCCCTGGTTGAAATGGAACTTCCCTACAGTACCTTATGGATGAGGCTGGTCGTCTTCTCCTTGATGTCTCGGCACTATGGACTTTAAGATATACTACTTGGGGCTTCCCAAAGCATGGGAAAGCCAGGCCCAGGAGGTGGGGGGGGGGGGGGGGGGCGCACAGCGGCGTCTTCTGGTAAGGAGCAAGGCTCTGGCCTGTCCTAGGTCTGGTGTTCTTCTGAGACTGGGCTTCTGGGTTCAAGGCCTTTTGAAATTTTCTCCTGGTAAGCCACACCCCCATTCCCTGTGGGGGTAATTCCAACCACCAATGGGAGAAGAGATAGGTTTTTTAAAAGAAAAGAGAATGGATTCCTCCAAAGTGGAAGGGGCAACTTGTATAAGACATAGATGCGTTAAACTTGGTAAAAGACTTTATTTTTCCTTGGTTCTAGCTTAAAATCTTGAACACCTCCCCATTCTAGAGGACATTTCAACCCTGGATGGGTTGGAATGGACAAGACAAGCTAGAACCAAGGACCAATTGCAATATAGATTACTGAGCCTTCCATTCTCCTTTGAGTGGACATATAATATAAGCAAAATTCAAACTCTGCCGATAATGATATTCATGAAATCTTACTTGACAGGCAGAGAATTAAGCAAAATGAAGTGTGACTTGACTAAAGATTAACTTTCTATATTTCCAAATAAAGAATGCACTTAAAATATAACGTCACACTGAGAATAACAATGAATAGCAATAATTGGTTATATATGGAATAAAACTTACAGATAAGTTACATCCTATATAATACTACTATCTCAATTGTTCAAGGCAACACATCCTATCTGTTTACTCTGGTGGAGCAACATGATGCGTTCAGGTGTGTTAATGGCCCTACGGTTTCGTTAAGTAACGTTGTCTCGTAACAAGATGACGCCTAACAGTATTAATTACATCAGCTCTAACATAGTGCACTAACAAGGGGAAAATTAATGGAGTAATTCTTCATAGAGATTAAATAAGATAACACACACACACAAGAAAATGTAAATTTTCACCAAAACAATGGCAATCTCACCAAATATAAACTAGGGAATAACACTAAATCAAAAAGCTAATCAACCAATGTATAAACGAGCCAGACTTTGAAAGTATCTCTAAGCTATAGCAACATTTGGTGGCTAAAGTTTTCCCAAGTTAAATGGAATTCTAGGTGCCTAGGATAGGGCAAGGTGCCAATTGTGGCACTTTTACGACAGAAGTTCATAAAGAAGTACTAATTTATACAAGGTCAGGGTAGCTGGCAGTTTGGCTTTGCCTAAGCAGAGCATACAGTATACAATAAATGCCTCAAGGCAGTAAGTAAGAGGAAAGGAAACCAAGGAAGATAAGATACAGACAGTACAAAAAGGAAGGAGAAAGTTACCGAAGGGTTAGAAGGAAGTAGAAGTAGCAGAATCTGGCATTCTCCTCTGGACGGTGAGGGTCAGAATTCTCTGTAAGAGAGTGGCTCTGTGCCAGGCACTAGTGCAGAGAGGCTATTTGCCCTTGCAAGGTTTTGGAAAACCTCGACGCCCTTTTCCCTTCTTCCTTCGACCTCTCTGAGGTCGGTTTGACGATGCCATGGGGGGCCTTGGATGATCCAAGCCCGTTGAAGATTTTGAAGGGGCATCTGCTCCAGCTGCTGCGACAACCGGGGCCTTGGCACCAGTCCCCGTGCCTAATGCTGTGTGGCTCAATTCCCTGAGTTCTTCGGCCAAATAGGATTTGGCAGATTCATTACTCTGGGACCGGTTAGCTTCTGACGGAGGGGGATTGGATGAGGTAATGGTATTCGGGATGGGCTTACCTGTGGAGAGGACCGACTCTGGGGCGGCCTGCGAGGCCTTACCATTGGTGGAGTGTCCACTATGGGCATGGGTGTCCTGGAGGATTCCTATTGGAATTGGCTCTTCCTTGACTGCTGGCATGGGTAGTTGGGCCAAGCCAGTGGAGGATGAGTGACCGGGACTTAGAGCTCCAGGAGGAAGACTTGAGTCTGGCATTGGCACTGGCACTAAGGGCGTTCCTGACTTAGTGGAAGGACTCAAACATGGCTCAACATCCATCAGAGATGGAGCCTGGCACTGCCTGGCACCTTCAAGTGGCACTGGCTGTGCAGAGGTAGTTCTTGGAGGCCCATGGAATGGGTCTGGAGGTATGTGAGGGCGGGGCCCCTGATACGGTATAAAGTTAGGAGGAGACTTAACATCTTGTCCTACCGGGACATCATAACCTCCTGGTATATAGGTTGCTACTGCCATGGTACATATCTTCGAACGGTGAGGTCGCGTGACTCTCAACCTGACAGTAGGTAGGAACATCTTGACATGGTTGAGGCTCTCTATTGTTATGAACTAGTGCCTATCAACCTTAGCTCCGTAAGGAATTTTACTCTCTCGGATGATGGAGACTTGCACACCAGTGTCGTCGAAAGCTCGGACCTGGTGGGCAGGATAGCGACCTCTTAGAGGTGCGACAAATATGGGGCCCTGAGCCGGGGGGCCTAGAGTGGATGGATTCGTCATGGCCATAGCAATGGCAGAAACAGGAGCTTTTTTGGGGCATCCTGCCCAGGCAGCAGTGTGCCCATGCACTCTGCATGTGTCACAGAAACTCTTCCTAAAATCAGGCCAGGGCCTGTTGTTTCTGTTCCAATGGCCGTTGTTTTTGTTATTATGATTGGGTAGTCCATTTGGAGGAGTGGCAGCAGCTTGCTGAGGAGGCAAGTCGAAAGCCGAAGGAGGGTTACGGGGGACTCCCCACCGATCTGGCGTCCCTTCGGCAGGACCTGTTGACGCTTCCCAGGCTGCCAAGGATCGTGCACGGGCACGAATCCTTAAGGATTGCTTCTTGTCCTCCGAGGCGTCCTCCCCACACAGGGGTTGGAGCTCTCGGAAGGAGTCTCGCCCTCTCAAGAGAAGTTTTAGAGAAGAGGATGCCTCACATCCTCTTTCTCGACCTGCGTTACAGTCGTCGCCTGAATGTTTCGACGCCTTTCCCCCGCAGAAGAGGACCAGGACGTCATCGGAGGATGACGCTTTTGAGCGCCCCAGTCGCTTTAAGGTTGTTCCTGTGAGAAGGAAGAAGGCGTCCCCTCGCCCCTCGTCTTCTCACAGGATCAGCCCTTCACCTGGTCGGGAATCTTCTCCATCTAAGAAGATTCTTCTTGACATGCAGCAGCAGTTGGCCTCGTTTTTCACCAAGAGGGAGGCAGAGCCCCATTGCCCCAGGAAGGATTCGAGGCTGCCTATCAAGAGGTCCAGGCAGTCTCCCTCTCCTCCTCGTTCGTCGCCCTCCTCTGCTTCGTCGCCTTCTAGATCCCATTTACCTTCCCAGCACTTATCTAGAAGTGTCGATGAGCGTCATGCAGGACGCTCGCTAGACCGTAAGGCTCGTCTTGGCGACGATCGCCGCACTTCTTGCTATGACGCTCCTCGCACTCTTCTTCCTGACGCTCGGCGTGCTGCTCACCAGGACGCCTCTCAGGCTGCTCTCGTTGACGCTTCTGTTGCTACTGCGTCCCGTCAGGAAGTCAGGACGCTTTTCAGGATCCTCGTCGCTCTACTCACCAAGACGCTCTTCAGGACGCTCGGCAGGACGCACCTTTAGCAGATCATAGGAAAGCTTCAGAGTTTGTCAGCAAGGATACCCGACCTTGTTCTATGGACCCTTCTTCAGTTAGGAGACCCCTTTTGCGAGCTGGGCCTCAAGGTTTAATTGCTTTGCGGCCTTTTAAGGACTCTTCTGTTGCTCCTGTGGATGAGGGAGAGTCTTCAGGTGAGTCGCAGCTTGCGGATGAAGAGGAGCCTGCTTCGTCTTCATCATCTGATTACAAGGTTTTGGCCCGCTTTTTAAAGGACTTGTTTGGCGACAAGTTTCAGCCCTCTGCCCCTCGCTCTCCTCCTTCGCAGTTGGCTTCGTCGAAGATGAGGAAAGCACCAGGCTTCATCAAGATGGCCACTTCGCTTTCTACGAAGAGAGCTTTCAAGAGAATCCATGACTGGATGGACTCCAGGAGGGCCCAAGGCAAGACTTCCTTTGCCCTACCTCCAGTGAGGTTAAGCGGAAGGGCGGGCATTTGGTACAAGACGGGAGAGGAAGCTGGTTTGAGAGTTCCTTCCTCTTCCCAGGGGGATTTTGCCAGCCTGGTAGACGCTCCTAGGAGGTCTCTCCTGTCCTCTGCAAAGGTTTCCTGGACGCTTGTAGAGTTAGACCATCATCTGAAAGGGCTGTTCAGGACGATGGAGGTATTTAACTTCCTAGATTGGCGTTTGGGAGCCCTGGACCTGCAGTCTCGGAGTCCGGACTCTCTTTCGCTTGAGGAGCTGTCCAGCGTCTTAGCCTGTATGGATAAGGCATTCAGGTATGGTTCTGATGAGCTGGCCTCCCACTTTTCTACAGGGCTTCTTAAGAAGAGAGCCTTACACTGCAATTTCACGGCGAAGTCGGTGTCTCCTTCTCAGAGGGCAGAGTTGCTGTTCGCCCCTCTATCTAGTCATCTCTTCCCGCAGTTGATGGTAAAGGATTTAGCAGTCAGCCTTCAGGAAAAGGCGACCCAAGACCTCCTGGCTCAGTCTTCCAGACGTCCTGCAGCCCATCCTACAACTCCTCTTGCTCAAGCTTCCAAGAAGCAGAAGCCCTTTCGTGGAGGTGCTTCCTCGAGAGCGTCTCCTCGAGGAAGAGGTCTCTCTAGAGGCAGAACCCCTTCCAAACCCAGGGGTAAGAAGTGACGCGTCGGGCTTTCAGACGCCTGTTGGAGCAAGGCTCTTATCCTTTGCACAAGCATGGAAAATAAGAGGGACGGACAGCTGGTCCCTCGAAATCATTGAAAGAGGATACAAGATCCCATTCCTCAAAACTCCACCGTTGAGCACGAAGCCCATGGATCTGTCGCCCTCCTACTAACCTGCGAAGCAACAGATTCTGTTCGATCTGCTCGAGCAAATGTTCGAGAAGAGAGCTGTAGAACAGGTTCTAGCACTAGAATCCCCAGGCTTCTACAACAGGTTGTTCCTGGTACCGAAGCAGTCTGGGGGATGGAGACCTGTCCTGGACGTCAGCAGGCTGAACCTTTTTGTCAAGAAGGACAAATTCAAGATGGAAACGTCTCAATCTGTTCTAGGAGCCTTAAGATGCCTACTTTCACGTCCTGATCCATCCTCAGTCAAGGAAGTACCTGAGGTTTGTCTTAAAGGGACAGGTCTTCCAATTCAGAGCTCTCTGCTTCGGGCTAAGCACAGCACCGATGGTTTTTACACTTCTCATGAGGAATGTGGTGAAATGGCTTTACCTCTCAAGGATAAGTCTCGCTTTACCTGAACGATTGGCTCATTCGATCATCATCGGAGTCAAGGTGTCTGGAGGACCTTCATACAACGCTGCAATTGACTAAGGCCCTAGGACTTCTGGTAAACTTCGAAAAGTCCCATCTGATCCCTACGCAGTCCATCATGTATCTGGGGATTCAGAGGCTTTTTGAGCTTTTCCATCCCTGGAACGTCAGCAGAACTGCTTAGAAAAAGTATCAGCCTTCTAGGGGAAGGAAACATGCTCGGTGAGGGAATAGATGAGTCTGCTGGGGACCATTTCCTCGCTGGAGAAGTTTGTTTCCCTGGGGAGACTGCACCTCAGACCGCTCCAGTTTTTCCTAGCGGAGAACTGGAAAAACAAGGAAGACCTGGATGTGACTCTGAACATCTCTCAGTTGGTCAAGGATCGCCTAAAGTGGTGGCACAATCCCATAAAGCTGGCAGAAGGCGTGTCTCTCAGCCTTTTGAGCCCCGACTTAGTGTTGTTTTCCGACGCGTCCACTGCGGGTTGGGGGCAACACTGGGAAAGAAAGAAGTGTCAGGCATCTGGAGAGGGGAGCAGATGTCCTGGCACATAAATCTAAAAGAATTGGAAGCAATTCGGTTGGCTCTCCAGTTCTTCGAAGAACGAGTCTTTGGCCGAGTTGTCCAGATCAACTCGGACAATACCACAGCTCTCGTGTATATCAAGAAGCAGGGAGGAACACACTCTCGGTCCCTGTTCGAGTTAGCGAGAGAGATCCTGCTGTGGGCGCAAGCACGAAACGTAACGATCCTGACGAGGTTCGTTGCAGGAGTTCAGAACGTCCGTGTGGATCTTCTCAGCCGTCGGCAGCAACTGCTTACGACCGAGTGGACTCTTCTCCTAGAAGTTTGTCACGAGTTGTGGAGACTATGGGGACGTCCCTTAGTAGACCTCTTCGCAACATCGAAGACGAAGAGGCTTCCTCTATACTGCTCCCCGGTTCTCGATCCGGGAGTAGTAGCGATAGACGCCATCTTATGGGATTGGACGGGGATGGACGTCTACGCCTTTCCCCCGTTCAGACTCTTGGGAGAAGTGATCAGGAAGTTTGCGGCATCAGAGGGAGCGAGGATGACGCTGATCGCCCCGTTTTGGACTTCAAGCGACTGGTTCACAGAGGTCATGTCCTTCCTAGTGGACTTCCCAAGGACCCTGCCCTGGGAGGAGGTTCGATCTACTCAAACAGCCCCACTTCGAGAGGTACCACAAAAACCTCTCCGCTCTGAGTCTGACTGCATTCAGACTATCGAGAAGTTGGCCAGAGCGAGAGGTTTTTCAAGACCAGTGGCAAGAGCTAATGCCAATGCAAGGAGAGCTTCCTCTCTTGCAGTGTACCAATCGAAGTGGGCCGTCTTCAGGAGATGGTGCAGGAAGAAGGGCATTTCCTCCACCACGACCTCTGTGAATCAGATTGCTGACTTCCTCCTTCATCTTAGGAAAGTTGACAAGCTGGCGGTCCCACCGATTAGAGGATACAAGAGTATGTTGTCGACGGTCTTTAGACATAGAGGTTTAGATCTGTCAAACAACAAATACCTTCACGATCTTTTGAGGTCTTTTGAAACCTCTAAAGTGGCTCAACCAAAGATTCCGTCATGGAACTTAAGATGTAGTCTTGAAGTTCCTGATGTCGAGTCCTTTCAAACCTTTACATTCTGCATCTTTAAAGGACGTGACCAGAAAGGCTATTTTTCTAACCGCTCTAGCTACAGCAAAGAGGGTTAGCGAGGTTCAAGCCATCAGTAAACATATAGGCTTTAGGGGACATAATGCGGTATGTTCCTTAAGCCCTTCGTTCTTAGCCAAGAATGAAAACCCATCCAACCCTTGGCCCAAGAGCTTCGAGATCAAGGGGATAGCAGAAATTATTGGGCAAGAACCAGAGAGAGTCCTGTGCCCTGTCAGGGTTCTCAAGTTTTATTTAGAAAAAACGAAAGAGAGTCGAGGTCCTTCGGACAATCTGTGGTGTTCCGTCAAGAGACCAGACTTACCTATGTCGAAGAACGCACTGGCATTCTTTTTAAGGAGTA
>NC_087206.1:59425266-59431395 GCF_015104395.2 Macrobrachium nipponense
TTGTCGTTAACAGATTACGTTGGCGGCTTGTTTATTGCGTAAAAAATTACGTGATTCCGTTCGCAATAATCCTTTATATCATCGTAATACGAACTTTACGTTATTTATCTTATATCGGCGTGAAACCAACAGTAAAATGTGTTCTTTCAAGCACAGCAGTTTTGATTAAAATGATTTTATCCCAATTTTATCTACAGTTGTGTTTGATGGCAGACGTTTACTGCAGTTTTATCCTTGTTGCCGATGTACGATAATAGTCATTAGCAGCTTGAACAGTGTTCTCAGCTTCAGTTATAACTAGGTTTAAATTTAACAGTATATTTCCCGATTGATCTTTAATCTATATTGATCTCTGATCTATAGCGAATAAAGTCATTACATTAAGATATCTCAGTTCTATTCTATACATAACGCCATTTATAACAAATACGGTAATGTACTGTAGTACGATGATTGAAATACAAGCCAAACAGATGTTATCCAGTTCGGTTGTACTTAGAAAAAAAAGAAAAAAAAAAAGTTTTCTCGTTCGGTTGTTCATGGCTGTACACTTCACGCAAACGAGTATAACGTTTTACCTACCTACTTTCATCATTCTCTTTTGCTGTTATTGAACTGTTGTTTCACCATAACGCAATTCTGAGCGAATGCTCTTGCTTCTAGTTAGCATAAACGAATATCTATATACTTGATTTATATGAGACACAGTTATTTTTCCTTATACAGCGTGTTTTTAGGTGGAAATATTTATTGAATATGTCTCGTTGTGAATGTGAACTACTATTTTTGTCGTTAACAGATTACGTTGGCGGCTTGTTTATTGCGTAAAAAATTACGTGATTCCGTTCGCAATAATCCTTTATATCATCGTAATACGAACTTTACGTTATTTATCTTATATCGGCGTGAAACCAACAGTAAAATGTGTTCTTTCAAGCACAGCAGTTTTGATTAAAATGATTTTATCCCAATTTTATCTACAGTTGTGTTTGATGGCAGACGTTTACTGCAGTTTTATCCTTGTTGCCGATGTACGATAATAGTCATTAGCAGCTTGAACAGTGTTCTCAGCTTCAGTTATAACTAGGTTTAAATTTAACAGTATATTTCCCGATTGATCTTTAATCTATATTGATCTCTGATCTATAGCGAATAAAGTCATTACATTAAGATATCTCAGTTCTATTCTATACATAACGCCATTTATAACAAATACGGTAATGTTGTACTGTAGTACGATGATTGAAATACAAGCCAAACAGATGTTATCCAGTTCGGTTGTACTTAGAAAAAAAAGAAAAAAAAAAGTTTTCTCGTTCGGTTGTTCATGGCTGTACACGTTCACGCAACGAGTATAACGTTAAAACCATACTTTCATCATTCTCTTTTGCTGTTATTGAACTGTTGTTTCACCATAACGCAATTCTGAGCGAATGCTCTTGCTTCTAGTTAGCATAAACGAATATCTATATACTTGATTTATATGAGACACAGTTATTTTTCCTTATACAGCGTGTTTTTAGGTGGAAATATTTATTGAATATGTCTCGTTATGAATGTGAACTACTATTTTTTTCGTTAACAGATTACATTGGCGGCATGTTTATTGCGTAAAAAATTACGTGATTCCGTTCGCAATAATCCTTTATATCATCGTAATACGAACTTTACGTTATTTATCTTATATCGGCGTGAAACCAACAGTAAAATGTGTTCTTTCAAGCACAGTAGTTTTGATTAAAATGATTTTATCCCAATTTTATCTACAGTTGTGTTTGATGGCAGACGTTTACTGCAGTTTTATCCTTGTTGCCGATGTACGATAATAGTCATTAGCAGCTTGAACAGTGTTCTCAGCTTCAGTTAAACTAGTTTAAATTTAACAGTATATTTCCCGATTGATCTTTAATCTATATTGATCTCTGATCTATAGCGAATAAAGTTATTACATTAAGATATCTCAGTTCTATTCTATACATAACGCCATTTATAACAAATACGGTAATGTTGTACTGTAGTACGATGATTGAAATACAAGCCAAACAGATGTTATCCAGTTCGGTTGTAATTAGAAAAAAAAGAAAAAAAAAAGTCGTTTCTCGTTCGGTTGTTCATGGCTGTACACGTTCACGCAACGAGTATAACGTTAAAACCATACTTTCATCATTCTCTTTTGCTGTTATTGAACTTATGTAACTAGAAGATGGATAAAGTTAGGCCATTGTAATTTGATCTCTCATAAAATCAAACTATCGTAAGACTAATGATCGTAACCTGAACACTACAGCTACCTGTACACTGTATAAACTTTATTATATCTTTACATACTCTAGACACCCACATGTACTGTACAGTAAATTCTATAGTACTATACTGCATAAATATAATTTTACTTATTGCGCCATTGTGGGATTACGGCGCCCTTGACTGGTCTAGAGTTTCGAAAGAAGGTGAGCGGCGGCCGTAGGCTTTAAAATCGCTCAGCGTCGAAAATCGCTTGGCGTCTGTGGCCAGGAATGGAACCCTTGCCGCTAACCGAGGGCCGCCTGTATATATATATATACATATATGTCAGATGAAAGAGGGGCTATGATTAATGATATGTTTAAAATGCCAATGTGATGTGCTATGTAATGTTAAGTGAAGTCACATATCACTTCTCGCTTGGAGACAAGTGGAGCTGTAGGGGTAGCTTACTTGAGAAAGGAATTTGAATATGCAAGCAGTTTAACCGAGAGATCACTCACCCGGTCGTGTGGCATGTACATTCGTTTGTACGGGTGTTACAGGCCTAATAGTCCAAGGCACTTGCGAAAGTCACATTCTTTTAGGTGAACGCTAAGAGGTGAAGTGGTACACGCCGTGTGTTGGGAGAGAAAGCCCATCATAAAGGTAGGACATATTTTGAAAGGCTTAGAAAACCGTTACCTTTGAAAAGAGAGAGAAGTGTGAAATACTCTCTTTACGTGAATACTTTGAAAAGAGTGATGTGTGTAGTCTATCTTTTATTCATTATTATCTTTATTACAGATGGGTCCTATTCCATGGCTAATTTAGAGACGGGAATCTCTAACCTGACTAATACGATGAACTTATTGACAGGAGGGTAGAATGTTAACTTAATGGTTTCTTTATGGGCAGTTTTAGGTTTTTTGCCATTATGACTTGTTAATCATTTTGTCCTATTTTATAATCAACTGCTTTGGGTAATAAATAGTATATTTTTGTACTTACGAGATCTAAATAGCCTAATGACATGATTGCAGACAGAGGGTACCATTGACAGCAGGTAAGAGTTTCCAGTTTGTGTAGTTTAGTGAACAGGGGGGGGAGTAACAGTGGTGGTAAGCGGTTTAAGAGGCTTTTTATATATTTTATAAGCTGTAGGTATGCTCCGAAGAGACGGGTGACCAGTTAGACATGGGGGTCTTTCAATTTTTGGCAGGAAAAAGGGGTTATTAATCATGTCTCAGGCAACTCGGGGCTGTTTTTGCTGATTCAATTAGTCGGACAGAGGGAAGCTGTTCGTCTTTTGGGCTAAGTCAGTATCAACTTCTTGGGGTTCTAGAATAATAGTGTTTTAAAACGTGAAGAGGAAAAGTTTAATATTAATAAACATTACCTTAATATAATTTATCTAGCCCTAAATCCCCAAAAACCGCTCCAAAATTTACCACATTGGCAACCCTGTTACCTCCTATTCTGTCCGCCAGTTGGCAACGCTGTCGTCGACCGTTACAAAACCTTCCCTCAAAATCAGTTGTTAACGAGCGCCCGTGTTGTTTACATCACAGCTGCTCTTTATAAATTTCCTTAAACCTTTTTGTGCCTTTAAAGCTTTCATTATTTGTTAATGAGACTTTATGTGAATTACCACTCACGCATTGCATCACGAAATAGTGAATTAACTTTGATTTCTGTTGTGGTACTTATCTTAAATTACGAACTTTTGCGCGGCCTGGAACTACTGACCTGTCCAATTCTATAATGGATTGCCAAGATAATGCGATGCTTCCTTCTGCCAGCAACATCAGGAACTGCCCGGCTTGTGGGACAAGGATGAGTAGCAGGGAGTATGAACCCCATGACATTTGTAGCTCTTGTCGTGGACAGGTTTGTGACTTGACTTCTCGTTGCGACTTATGTAAGCCCTGGTCTGACGAGGATATGACTGCTTATATGAAACGCCAAACAATCTTGCAGCGTAAAAGATCGGTTAATGAGAAAAAGAAATCGATAGCTAGAACTGTATGTAACGATTTCTTTGACTTGGGCGCTCATGGTTCTGGCTCTTCGGTTTCGGTATCATACGATTCCGATTTCGAATTAATTGATGCTTTGCCCCCGGTACAACCGGTAATCAGTGAAGTCATTTCTGATGTAGATTCAAAGATTTTGGCAATGGAAACTACCTGGAAACAGAATTTTAAGAAATTACAGCGTTGTGATAGAGATTTTTTCAGCTAAGTTAACAAGCTGTCAGAGAATTTTCAAGAAGCCTTTACTAGAATGTCTAACACTCTTTTAGATTCATTTTTAGCTCCTCGTCAGGTACCTGTCGACAGCTCCATGGGTAATGGTGCGACAGATACCCCGGCTTGTGAACCCCGTCGTGGCGAAGGCCTAGGGGGGATCCGGTCCGGGCAGGTGCCTGACGAATCTTTACCCAATGTGTCCCCTTTTAGTCCTGTAACAGTGCCAAAGGGTGCTTATTTAGGAGAAGGGGGTAGGGGTATTAGTGTCAGGCCTAAGATAGCTAGTCGTCAGGATCTTACTTCAGGGGAAGTTTCTCAGTTAGGATCTGACGATGATGATGATGACGCAGATTCATGTGATATTGATGTTTCCTCGAACGGATGTCATGATGTAGAGTTCAAGAAACTTTTTTATTTAATTTTGAGTTTTCTTCCTCAGGCGAGGCTTAAAGAGAAGAAGCAGCCTCCGCCTCGTTGTATTACAGAAGGGATCTTTCTTGACGGAATTTTTACGTTTTCCCTTTGCTCAGAGGTTCGCAAGAGTGAGGGCAGACGTTGCCGCTAAACTTTCGAAGGTGATCGGGGAAGGGAAGAGGAAGCTCTCCTCTCTTCTACGACACCGGAGAGGAGTTTATCAGGTGGCGGATGATTCTTCATTCTCTGACCCCCCAAGCCAAATCCTGATTTTGTCCGACTTTCGGGTCAACCCTTGCTTTCTAAGGCTTTGGTCTCTGTCTCAATTGAAGATTTTATTGCCATGGAGTCTGTTATGAGCTCCTTACAAGAAGCTCAGTCCTTCAATATGTGGGTCCTCGGAGGGCTTTTAATGTATATCAAGGACTCCGGGTTTGTTCCTCTTGATGCTCCTCTTTTTGAGAAATTCTGCTCATCTATTTCAATCGCTTCTGTACATCAGAACGAGCTTGATACTTCAATGCAGGCCTTTCTTGTTTCTCTAAGGCGTAACCTGTATTTGTCGCAGTTACCCTCCTCTGTATCGGAGATTCAGAGAACCCGTCTGTTGTCCTCTTCTCCTTTTGGCGATTTCCTTTTCGATATGTCTGTGCTTTCTGAGGTTTTGAAGGAACATCAAGGTGATGCCTCTTCCCAAGCTCACTGGGCCTTATCAAGAGCTTTTTCCTCTGGTCTTCCTCCCATTCCTTCAAGGAGTAAGCGTAAGTTTAGGGCTAGATCTGTACCTTCTGCTCCAGCCCAACAACCTCCTTCTGGCTCGTTTTTCCAGAGTACATCTCAGGTTTCTGGTGCCTCTACTTCATCCTCTGGTGCTCACCCTTTGAAACGCGGGAGAGGTTCTTGGCGTGGCTCTAAGGGCAGAGAAAGAGCTCAACCTCCAGGAGGACCTTCTTCTTCTTCTTCTTCTTCTTCCTTGTCTCTGCATAAGAATTTTCGGAAGTAGGAGTCATCACCTCGCCTGGAGACCGCAGTAGGAGCTTGTCTCTCCCGCCATTGGTCAGCTTGGCAGGGGAGAGCGGTGGATGCTTGGGTGGTGGAGATCCTGAAGGAAGGTTACGAAATCCCTTTTGTTTCCAGACCTCCACTTTCCAATCATCCTCTCGAGTTCAGCAGTTATTCCCCTCACTCAATCAGGGGTCAAGCCTTGGAGAAGGATCTTTCAGCCTTCTTGGAGAAGGAT
>NC_087206.1:59431895-59454395 GCF_015104395.2 Macrobrachium nipponense
CTGAAGGCTGGCAAAAGGTCAGTAGTTGGGGGGTACTGACTAATTTGGGTTTCCTGCCTTTTGAAAAAAACCTTTCTTCACACCCAAATGCAGACCATCCAGCAAGAAAAGAAGACTGGGAACACCTATTTGAAACTGAAGGCTGTGAAAGGTCAGTAGTTGGGGGCTACTGACTAAAACTCGGCTGAAAGAACCTTCTTCACACCAATGCAGAGTATCCCAGCAGGAAAAGAAGACTAGGCCCACCTATTTGAAATGAAGGCGGCGAGGTCAGTAGTTGGGGGCTACTGACTAACTCTGGCCTGAAAAAAAAAAAACCTTCTTCACACCAAATGCAGACTATCCCAGCAGGAAAAGAAGACTAGGCCCACCTATTTGAAACTGAAGGCTGGCGAAAGGTCAGTAGTTGGGGGCTACTGGCTAATCTCTGGCCTGAAAAAACCTTCTTCACACCAAATGCAGACTATCCCAGCAGGAAAAGAAGACTAGGCTTTCCTATCTGAAACTGAAGGCTGGCGAAAGGTCAGTAGTTGGGGGGCTACTGACTAATTTCTGGCCTGAAAAAAAACACTTACACACCAAATGCAGACTATCTCAGCAAGAAAAGAAGACTAGGCCCACCTATTTGAAACTGAAGGCTGGCGAAAGGTCAGTAGTTGGGGAGCTACTGGCTAATCTCTGTTCTCAAAGAACCTTCACAACAAATGCAGACTATCCCAGTAAAAAAAGAAGACTAGGCCTTCCTATTTGAAACTGAAGGCTGGCGAAAGGTCAGTAGTTGGGGGACTACTGACTAATCTCTGGCCTGAAAGAACCTTCTTCACACCAAATGCAGACTATCCCAGCAGCAAAAAAGAAGACTAGGCCAACCTATTTGAAACTGAAGGCTGGTGAAAGGTCAGTAGTTGGGGGACTACTGAATAATCTCTGGCCTCAAATAACCTTCTTCACACCAAATTCAGACTATCCCAGCACGAAAAGAAGACTAGACCCACCTATTTGAAACGAAGGCAAAAGCAGTAGTAAACGGCATAAATCTCTGGCCTAAAGAACCTTCTCACATGCAGACTATCCCAGGAGGAAAAAGAAGATAGGCCCACCATTTGACTGAAGGACTGGGCGAAGGTCAGTAGTTGGGGGACTACTGGCTAATCTCTGGCCTGAAATGAACCTTCTTCACACAAATTGCCAAAGAACTATCAGGAGGAAAAGAAGACTAGGCCCACCTATTTGGATGAAAAGACTGGCGAGGTCAAGTAAAAGTTGGGGGGACACTGGTTAATCTCTGGCCTTGATGGAACCTTCTTCACACGAAAAAAAAAATTTGGAAAAGGGGGATATCCCAGCAAGAAAAGAAGACTAGGCCCTCCTATTTAAAACTGAAGGCGGGCGAAAGGTCATTAAATGGGGGACTACTGACTAATCTCTGGACTGAAAGAACCTTCTTCTCACCAAATGCAGACTATCCCAGCAGGAAAAAAAGATTAGGCCCACCCATTTGAAACTGAAGGCTGGTGAAAGGTCAGTAGTTGGGGGACTACTAGCTAATCTCTAGCCTCAAAGAACCTTCTTCACACCAAATGCAGACTATCCCAGCACGAAAAAAAGACTAGGCCCACCTATTTGAAACTGAAGGCTGGGGAAAGGTCAGTAGTTGGGGGCTACTAACTAAACTCTGGCCTGAAAAAACCTTCTTCACACCAAATGCAGACTATCCCAGGAGGAAAAGAAGACTAGGCCCACCTATTTGAAACTGAAGGCTGTGAAAGGTCAGCAGTTGGGGGGCTACTGGCTAATCTCTGGCCTGAAAAAACCTTCTTCACACCAAATGCAGACTATCCCAGCAGGAAAAGAAGACTAGACCCACCTATTTGAAACTGAAGGCTGGCGAAAGGTCAGTAGTTGGGGGGCTACTGGCTAATCTCTGGCCTGAAAGAACCTTCTTCACACCAAATGCAGACTATCCCAGCAGGAAAAAAAGACTAGGCTTTCCTATCTGAAACTGAAGGCTGGCGAAAGGTCAGTAGTTGGGGGGCTACTGACTAATTTCTGGCCTGAAAAAAACCTTCTTCACACCAAATGCAGACTATCTCAGCAAGAAAAGAAGACTAGGCCTACCTATTTGAAACTGAAGGCTGTCAAAAGGTCAGTAGTTGGGGAGCTACTGGCTAATCTCTGTTCTCAAAGAACCTTCACAACAAATGCAGACTATCCCAGTAAGAAAAGAAGACTAGGCCAACCTATTTGAAACTGAAGGCTGGCGAAAGGTCAGTAGTTGGGGGACTACTGACTAATCTCTGGCCTGAAAGAACCTTCTTCACACCAAATGCAGACTATCCCAGCAGCAAAAAAGAAGACTAGGCCCACCTATTTGAAACTGAATGCTGGTGAAAGGTCAGTAGTTGGGGGACTACTGAATAATCTCTGGCCTCAAATAACCTTCTTCACACCAAATTCAGACTATCCCAGCACGAAAAGAAGACTAGACCCACCTATTTGAAACTGAAGGCTAGCGAAAGGTCAGTAGTTGGGGGACTACTGGCTAATCTCTGGCCTGAAAGAACCTTCTTCACACCAAATGCAGACTATCCCAGGAGGAAAAGAAGTCTAGGCCCACCTATTTGAAACTGAAGACTGGCGAAAGGTCAGTAGTTGGGGGACTACTGGTTAATCTCTGGCCTGAATGAACCTTCTTCACACCAAATGCAGATTATCCCAGCAAGAAAAGAAGACTAGGCCCGCCTATTTAAAACTGAAGGCAGGCGAAAGGTCAGTAAATGGGGACTACTGACTAATCTCTGGACTGAAAGAACCTTCTTCTCATCAAATGCAGACTATCCCAGCAAGAAAAAAAGATTAGGCCCACCTATTTGAAACTGAAGGCTGGTGAAAGGTCAGTAGTTGGGGGACTACTGGCTAATCTCTAGCCTGAAAGAACCTTCTTCACACCAAATGCAGACTATCCCAACAGGAAAAGAAGACTAGGCCCACCTATTTGAAACTGAAGGCTGGAGAAAGGTCAGTAGTTGGGGGGGGAAGTAACTGGCTAATCTTATGGCCCATGAAAGAACCTTCTTACACACAAATGGCAGGGAACCTATCCCAGCAAGAAAAGAAGACCCACCTATTTGAAACTGAAGACTGGCGAAAGGTCAGTGGTTGGGGGACTACTGGCTAATCCCTGCCCTGAATGAACCTTCTTCACACGAAATGCAGACTATCCCAGCAAGAAAAGACAACTAGGCCCACCTATTTGAAACTGAAAGCGGGCAAAAGGTCAGTAAATGGGGGACGACTGACTAATCTCTGGCCTGAAAGAACCTTCTTCACACCAAATGCAGACTATCCCAGCAGGAAAAGAAGATTAGGCCCAACTATTTGAAACTGAAGGCTGGCGAAAGGTCAGTAGTTGGGGGACTACTGGCTAATATCTGGCCTCAAAGAACCTTCTTCACACCAAATGCTGACTATCCTAGAAGGAAAAGAAGACTAGGCCCACCTATTTGAAACTAAAGGCTGGCAAAAGGTCAGTAGTTGGGGGACTGCTGTCTAATCTCTGGCTTTAAAGAACCTTCTTCACACCAAATGCAGACTATCCCAACAAGAAAAGAAGACTAGGCCTACCTATTTCAAACTGAAGGCTGGCAAAAGGTCAGTAGTTGGGGGACTACTGGCTAATCTCTGGCCTGAATGAACCTTCTTCACACCAAATGCAGACTATCCCAACAAGAAAAGAAGACTAGGCCCACCTATTTGAAACTGAAGGCTAGCGAAAGGTCAGTAGTTGGGGGACTACTGGCTAATCTCTGGCCTTAAAGAACCTTCTTCACACCAAAGGCTTAACTATTTGAAACTGAAGGCTGGCGAGAGGTTATTAGTTGGGGGAATACTGACTAATCTCTAGCATTAAAGAACCTTCTTCACACCAAATGCAGACTATCCCAGCAGGAAAAGAAGTCTAGGCCCACCTATTTGAAACTGAAGGCTGGCAAAAGGTCAGTAGTTGGGGGGCTACTGTCGAATCTCTAACCTGAAAGAAAATTCTTCACACCAAATGCTGACTATCCCAGCAGGAAAAGAAGTCTAGGCCCACCTATTTGAAACTGAAGGCTAGCGAAAGGTCAGTAGTTGGGGGACTACTGGCTAATCTCTGGCTTGAATGAACCTTCTTCACACGAAATGCAGACTATCCCAGCAAGAAAAGAAGACTAGGCCCACCTATTTGAAACTGAAGGCGGGCAAAAGGTCAGTAAATGGGGGACGACTGACTAATCTCTGGCCTGAAAGAACCTTCTTCACACCAAATGCAGACTATCCCAGCAGGAAAAGAAGATTAGGCCCAACTATTTGAAACTGAAGGCTGGCAAAAGGTCAGTAGTTGGGGGGCTACTGGCTAATATCTGGCCTCAAAGAACCTTCTTCACACCAAATGCAGACTATCCTAGAAGGAAAAGAAGACTAGGCCCACCTATCTGAAACTAAAGGCTGGCAAAAGGTCAGTAGTTGGGGGACTACTGTCTAATCTCTGGCCTAAAAGAACCTTCTTCACACCAAATGCAGACTATCCCAGCAAGAAAAGACTAGGCCTTAATCTCCGCCTGGGTTGAGGAAAGGTGCCTATTCCCGATTCGGTGTGCCTTCCTGTCTTGCTGCTCTGGCACAAGATGCAGTTCCTGGCCCAGTCCCGGGAGTCCCTCTTGATGTTGTGCCAAACGAACCTTTCTGTCATTAGTCTGGTTGTTGTGCGGGATGACATGTGTGAGAGACTGTGGATCACGTCGAATTCCTGCTCCCTTCGGGAGGCGGGTATCAGGGGGCATGGGCGGCCGGTGGTGGTGTCGCAGAGGAGCGTCATCTTGGAAGGGCCAAAGGGAATGTCCTCCCATTGGAGGACGGTGATGGCGGCCCAGTAGGCTGGTACTTCAGGGTTAGAGGCTTGCTCACATGCTAGGTCCTCGTAGTCAAAGCCTAGGTGCAGGGAGTTTATCTCGATCCTCATGAGGGCATCGGCTACAGGGTTCCCTCCGCCAGGGACGTACTCAATGGAGCACCTGAATTCGAAGACAGCCACGAGGTAACATCGCTGTCTTGCGGACCAAGCATTGCCCGCCTTGACAAAGGTATGAACCAGCTGCTGGTGGTCCGTCCTTATGGTAAATGGGATGCCTTCCAGGAGGTACTTGAAGTGGCGGACGGCCCAGTGGACAGCAAGGAACTTGCAGTCAAAGGTGCTGTAGCAGGTCTCAGCAGATTTCAGCTTCCTGCTGAAGAAGGCTAGCGGCGTGGGGACCCCATTGACCAGCTGTTCCAGGATGGCGGCACATGCGGTGTTGCTAGCAACGGTGGTGTGCTAGGAAGTCTGCCCCCAGGAGAGGGATTTTTACGTTGGTGATGACGAAGGGCCAGGTGTAGGTCCCGCCCAGGAACATGATGGTTTGGGTCCTGGTGCCATAGGAGCGGATGGGGGTTCTGCTGGCAGCTACAAGGGCAGTTGGGAGCATGGCTGTGGTCCTCTGCCAACGGCGGGAACACCGACTGCATGGCATCAGTGTCGACCAACATCCTGTGGCCGGAGCCGGAGATGGTGTCCTCGACGTAAAATCCTCTGAGGTGAGACTTCATTACTGCCGCTCCCACGTGGGGCAGCCTTGGGCGCAGTCTCCGTCATTTTTTGGAGTCACAAAGGAGCAGGGGTGCTCGCACTTCCTCGCCTTACTGCCGAACTTCTGGTGGAAGCAGCACCAACCGTTGTCCTGGCAGGGTTGAGAGGGAGAAGGCCTGGATGAGCTGGGTCTTAAGGCTTTCATAGGGCAGCGCTCCAGGCTGGCTGGCCATCCAGGGGGCGAGATGGTGGGCCAAACCACGAGATAAACGCCAAAACACTCTTGTAGAGGATGTGCCATTTTGAGTCCTCTAATGGCATTGTGGTCGACCATGGATAGGAGCACCAGAGAACCTAGACTGAGCGCCGTATGGGTCCATTAAGAGGTTTTCTGGAGTAGGTGTCCTGAGCTGCTACCATCCTAATCCAGGAGGTCACCAGTTGTGAGGACTGATATCAGACAAGGAGAAAGCTCTAACTAACTTTATTGGACAGAGACGGCTGTACTATATGAGGCAGCAGTGCAGACGGAAACGTAGTTTCCATTATGCACGCACATACAAAAAAAGGATTGAGCCCCCGCTGCGATTGTTTCTTCGCAGCTGAAAATATACTTATATCTTCGTGCAGAGAATACCTTTTTACATATGTATATACATCGGCAGATAGGTCGTGAAATGCTCTACATTTTAGTATATGATATAAAAAGTATGTACAGAGGAAGGACGGACATTTGGCGAAATGCCGTCCTTACAAGGCTTTCGTAGTAATTCATCACCAATTCTGTTGCACGAATCAATATATTTATACATTGAAAAACACAGTTGCTACTGGCCTTACACAGAAGGAAAACAACTTTCAGGAACGAGCATTAGAGTGTGAGAGGTAGACAAAGAGGCAGGTAGAAGTGTACTGATTTTTATTACAGTCAAGGGAAATATAAATATACAGCATGCGGACGGAAATGTGGTCACCGACCCGCGAGAGAGTAAAAGTGGGTCGGCGAGACCCGATTTGTGTTTCTTGAGAGACATAAAATACAAAATATAAAAGTACACAATATATGGTTATACAAGCTTTATACACTGGCGGAAAGCCCGCTGAATGCTCTCTCGGGGGGAAGTAAGAACAACGCGAATGATGAATTATATACAGAGAAAATTATGAATAAGCGTTGTCCTTACAAATACTCCCCCCCTAAGACAATAATTAGGTATAATTGTTGGCTGACTTCTTTGTACTTCGGGTAGTCACTCGCGGAAGCGAGCTGGACGGCGGAGGCGCCCTCGGGTGCGTGATATCAGTTGCTGTGGTAGATCCTCGGGGGTTTCCGGGGACGGGATGCCTCCCCTGAGGTGATCCTCGGGGGGTTCGACCGTCTTCCGAGGGCGGCCGCGGCTACGGCTAGGAGGTTTGGCGATCGAAGGAGTCGCTTTTTCCGAGGAAGATTGAGGCGCCCTGTGGAAATCCGCGTCTGCGAGGTCCTCGTCCATGATGAAGGCTGGTTTCAGACGATCGATTGTGACCCAGTCCTCGCGACCGTTGATGGATAAGAGATATGCCTTGTCAGTGCGTCGTAGGACGCGGAAGGGACCGTGGTAGGGTCTCGTTAGAGGCGGGCGGCGGGCGTCGTCCCTGACGAAGACGTGCTTGCACGATGATAGGGCCTTCGGGAGGAAACGTTTGGTTCTGTCGGAGAAGGTTTTGACGCAGGGCGTGAACTTCCCGGCGGATTCCCGAAGTCTGGCGATGGAGACGTCAGCGTCGTCGGCATTGGTCGGGAAGAACTCGCCAGGGACTGTTAATAGCTCCCCGTATACCTTCTCCGCGGGTGATGCCTCGCCGTTCGCCCGCGGGGCAGTCCTGAGACCGAGGAGGACCCACGGTAGTTGGCTCTTCCAATTTTCGTCGGTGCAACGCGCCATCAGGGAAGCCTTGATCGAACGGTGGACACTCTCCACCATGCCGTTAGCTGCTGGGTTGTAGGCGGTGGTGGCATTGTAGCGACGTTCCCATTAGGCGGGCCAGGGCAGTCCACAACTCCGACAGGAAAAGACCAAAACTGGTCCGCGGTCTGTCGTGATTTCGTCTGGCACTCCGAATCGACTGACCCAGCTGGTGAGGAGTGCTTCGGCACATGCTTTCGTGGTCGCCTCCGACATCGGCGTTGCCTCGGGCCATCTGGTGGAGCGATCGATTACCGTCAGGAGGTACCTGGCGCCTTCCGACGGGGGCAGGGGGCCAACGACGTCTATGTGAATGTGGCCGAATCTTCGTTTCGGCTGCAGAAATTCCCCCACGCCTGATTCCGTGTGCCGACTGATTTTGCTAGTTTGGCAAGGCACGCAGGTCCTGGCCCACTCGAGGGAGTCCTTCCGAATTCCATGCCAGACGAACTTCTCCGTCAGGAGGCGCATCGTCGTCCGGCCCGAGGGGTGCGAGAGTCCGTGTATGACGTCGAACACGGCTTTCCTTCGGGAGGCTGGGATCAGCGGGCGCGGGCGGCCCGTGCTGATGTCGCAGAGGAGCGTCATGCCTGCGGGTCCGAAGGGCACATCTTCCCACTTGAGGGCGGTGATATCAGTGCGGTATGCGGCGGTCTCCGGGTCGGCGGCCTGTTCCCGGGTGAGGTCTTCGTAGTCGACCCCGAGACGCACGGCGTTGATTTCTATCCTCGATAGGGCGTCTGCCACGGGGTTCTTCTCGCCAGGCACGTACTGGATTGTGCAACCGAACTCTGCGATAGCTGCCAGGTGCCTCTGTTGTCTCGCTGACCAAGCGTCGCCCGCCTTGGTGAAGGCGTGTACCAAAGGGAGGTGGTCCGTCCTGATCGTGAAGGGGGAGCCCTCGAGGAGGTAGCGGAAATGGCGCACTGCTTGGTACACTGCCAGGAGTTCGCGGTCGAACGTGCTGTACCTCGTCTCGGCGGCTGACAGTTTTTTGCTGTAGAAGGCGAGTGGCTGGGGCTCGCCCTGGACCATCTGCTCGAGGACAGCCCCGCAGGCGGACGTTGCTAGGCGTCGGTGGTGAGGCGTAAAGGTGCAGCAGGGTCTTGGTGGCATAATGTCGCCGCTCTGGCGAGGGCCCTCTTCGTCTCGTTGAAAGCCTTCTCTTGTTCGGCCTCCCACGTTAGGGCCGTTGGTTTCCCCTTCAGGACCTGTGTTAGAGGAGACATGGTGCGGGCGGCGGCGGGGATGAATCAGCGGTAGTAGTTGACCATTCCGATGAACTCCTGCAGGGACTTGACCGTGGTTGGTGTTGGGAACTTCTGCACCGCGCCTACCTTCGAGGCCATGGGGCGCACGCCCGTCGCGGAGATCTCGTGCCCGAGGAAGTCCACCTTCTCGGCGCCGAAGGTGCATTTGTCGAAACGGACGACCAGCCCGTTTTCCTGCAGGCGCTTCAGGACCGCTCGGACGTGATGTAGGTGCTCCTCCAAGGACCTGGAAAAAATTAAGATATCGTCAACGTAGCAGACGCAGAAGGGCAGGTCCCCCAGGATGCTGTCCATCAGGCGCTGGAAGGTGGCCCCTGCATTCCTCAGGCCGAAGGTTGAGTAATGGAAGATGAAGGAGCCAAAAGGCGTGATGATGGCAGTCTTGGGGACATCCTCGGGGTGCACTGGAACCTGGAAATAGGATTTTAAGAGGTCCATTTTTGTGAAGACCTTCGCCCCATGGAGGCCCCCTGTCAAATCCTGCATGTTTGGCAAGGGGTATTGGTCGGGGATTGTAGCGAGGTTGAGTCTCCTGTAGTCTCCGCAGGGCCTCCAGGTGCCGTCAGGTTTCTGTACCATGTGCAGGGGCGATGCCCAAGGGCTCGACGCTTTCTTGCAGATGCCCATTCGTTCCATCTCCGAGAACACCTGCTTCGCCTCCTGGAGGCGGCCTGGAGGGAGTCGTCGGAACTTCGCGTGTGTGTCGGGGGGCCTGTGGTGGTTATGTGGTGGAATATCCCGTGCTTGGGCGGCGTCCCTGCCGCCTGACGAAGTTCCGGCTTGAAGACTTCGGGGAACTCCTGCAGGAGGTTGCCGTATTTGTGGGGGGCGATGGTACAAATTGTAGGGGTGCCCGGGCCTGCTACCAGTGGAAGGGAAAGGCATGTCCCCGTGTCGAGGAGGCGTTTGTGGCCCACGTCCACCAGTAGCGGGATCCTGACGTCCGCGATTGTGAATTCCCAGACATAGTTTCGCCCCAAGATGGATATCTCAAGGGGCTTCGTGCCGTAGGAACGGATGGGGGTCCCGTTTGCGGCGACGAGGGAGGTTGTTTTGTCGGGCTCGCGGCTACGGTCTTCCTGACGGCGGGAATATCGAGTGCATTGCCCCCGTGTCCACCAACATCCTCCGGCCGGCCGGAAGATCGCGTCGCGGACGTAGAACCCTACGGTGTGTGGTTCCGACGCGGCCGTTGCCACGGGCGGCCTTGGTTTTGTTTGCCGTCGCCGTTTTTTGACTGCTGGAAGGTGCAAGGGCTTTCGCACCTCTTGGAGAATCTCCCGAACCTCCGGTGGAAGCGGCACCAGGAGTTTTCACCTCGCTGCGTGTGGGAGGACTTCCCTTGGGATACGGCGCCGATCTCTTGCGTTGGGTCATCGTCGTCTTCTTCCTTCTCTGTGGCCAGGCACACGGAGGATCGGGGGGCGGCGAGCTTCGCGGCATTGTTCGACAACGTCAGTTTCTTTGCCTTCTCCAGTAGTTCGTTGTCCTCTAGGGTGTACACGTTGGTCAGCTGTTTTCGGACGTCCGGCTCGAGTTGCCGCAGGAATATTTCGCGGCTCAGGCTGATCTCTATCTTTTTTCCGTCGGGGCCTATTTCGGGCAGACGGACGAGTCCCATCACAGTGTCCCAGGCATCTTGGGTGTCGACGCCGCGCATGGGGTTCGCGACTAGGTCGAGGGCGCGGGTGGCCCTTTCAGCGATGGGCGCGGAATAGGCTGTCACGACTTTCTTTTATCTCGTCGAGCGTGACAAGTCCGGTTCGTGCTCGACCGGTCAGCAAGTTAGATATTCGGTCGAACACCTCTGTCGGGAGGGCCGATGCGACGAGGTCAGCCTGCAGCACTTTGTTCGTGAGCCCCGCGATCCGGAATTGCCCTTCGGCTCGGAAGAACCAGGCAGACGGGTCAGCCGTTGTGAAGGGGGGCAATTTGACAGCTCGAGCGGCCGCTGTGTCAGAGTCCGTCGCTGGGGCGGGGGAGGCCTGGGTTTCCCGCGTGGTACTGTCTGCGCCCATTGTCCTCTCTCACAGAAACGGTCGACAGAGTCGTGAATGGCGGGCCAAACCGTTTGAGGAAACGCCTGAACACACCTTGGGCAGGTATGCCGTATTTAGTCCGTTAGAGGCGTTGGTTATTTCCACGGTAGGAGCTTTCAGAGATCTATACTGAGGCGCCGTATGAGTCCGTTAAAGATCTCTGAAGGTGAGCGGCGGTAGTAAGTCCCTTAATGGCTGAGCCAAAACCGCTTGGGTCACCGTCCAAACCGGGTGAGGTCACCAGTTGAGAGAGTGGACAAAGAGGCAGGTAGAAGTGTACTGATTTTTATTACAGTCAAGGGAAATATAAATATACAGCATGCGGACGGAAATGTGGTCACCGACCCGCGAGAGAGTAAAAGTGGGTCGGCGAGACCCGATTTGTGTTTCTTGAGAGACATAAAATACAAAATATAAAAGTACACAATATATGGTTATACAAGCTTTATACACTGGCGGAAAGCCCACTGAATGCTCTCTCGGGGGGAAGTAAGAACAACGTGAATGATGAATTATATACAGAGAAAATTATGAATAAGCGTTGTCCTTACAAGAGTTCTGTTCTTTACAAAACAGTAATAGTCTGCGGAAAAAAATAAAACACTATATATAATCTAATTTTCAATAAAGCATGGCCATTTATTACAGATTCAATCGAAATAGACTCAATAAAAAGTTAAATTTATAGGAAGTGCATAGAAGCGAGTAAAAATGGTAAAAGCTGACGTAACAAGATACATACAAAAATGCTTTATAAAAAAGAAAATGAACAACACGGGGCCTTTCAAAAAGAGTTAAAGGGTGGAATTACTGACATATGCCAATATCCTGGCATCACATTAACAATTGTCACTAAACCCGATAATAATTATAACATCAATGTCAGCTTCAATGTTTTCTTCAATTAAAAATCGCTTTACCCGCTACAATAAATCGCTGTAGACCATGTATAAAAATGTTCGCAACTAATACAATCTACTGCATCGCATCTTATGATCTAATAAAACACAGAATAACAAACTAAATCAAAATCAGTAAAAAATTAAAATACTGACAAACAAACATGCAACAGACCTCGGAAATCACAGACATCCCCTTCTTCAAAACTACAACTACCATCGGAAAACCCAAATGGGAGGTAATGTGTCAGTTATACTGTTGATAGCCCACATCACAATCTGGCCATCCTAAAACCTTCATTTGTACATAAAAAAAAAACTCACATAAGTAAAGAGTACCTGAGGGCACAATAAACAAAGTTTTCATACTGAATGAAAGCATTTGAATAGTAAAAATATCTAATTTCAGGAGGTCGCTCGTAAATTTGCGAAGGCGAGATGTAGATGCTCCATAGCGAAGAAATACACAAAGAAAATAACTTTCGCATCTAAAAGCAAGGACTTGCAGGATTTGCTTTGATAACGTGGTAACTTTCGCATCTAAAAGCAAGGACAAGCAGGATTTGCATTGATAATGTGGTATCACAAAATATTAAAATAGTTATACCTCTATTATAGTAGTTCTACTGAGGAGACATTTTCTTTGGTGGAGTTTTAGACAAAGAAAACGCTCAACTGTACGTATGTTGCTTGAATCAGGCTTAAGGATATTTTAAAACTCTTGGACTTTAAATATTACAAATTCGTTGAAAAAGAAATGTGATTTATTGTGATTACGAACAAATATGAAATTGCATTACTGGAATCCTTTCCAAGTTTGGAGATAAGAATTATCGTATCATTTTTGCCATTCATCAGGATATAAATTTCTAATCCATAAACGATTATAAAACTGTTATAGGTAAGACTTTGCCAAATGTGCTAAGCGGCAGATTATCTCAAAACAAATATTGTCACCTCCAGCAGCAGATTTATTACTGTTCAATGTATCATATTCTAACTCTTCTATATAAAATTTTATAATATATAATATATATATATATATATATATATATATATATATATATATATATATATATATATATATATATATATATATATATATATATATATATATGTATGTATGTATATATATATATATTATTCCTAGTGCGAAAGTGTTCCTTTAAATATCAATTTCTACATACATGTGACAAGTTTTCTCCTATTACATTACTAATTTCTTTTTTATCAAATATTCTGTATCCATCTTTTATTATGCAAAGTAAAGGTGGTTTAACATGGATACCATTTATTTTCCTGAATTTTTCCTATATTTTTGTATTGGACTACTATTAGTGAGACCTGATACAAATTTCCTCCACAAAATGATTCTTCCCTGAATTACTTCTTTTTCTCAATTTTCCAGATATTTCGCAATGTAAAGGTTTTAATGAATTAATTTATAGTGATACATAGTCATGTTATTTTATTTCCTTTTAATAGTTATTTTTTTATTCACTTAGTCGATTTTTTTATTTAAATTATCTAGTCCTCTCCTTACAGTGTTTTCTATTTATTAATTGTTAGTTTATCAAACCACCACGGAACTTTGTGTTTTATTGAAAGATTTTATTTTATTGCTTTATCTAAAACATTTTAAATAAAACCAACAAGAAATCTATTGGTTTCATTGTAGTCTTTTAAATGTGCGAATTTTGGATTGATTGAGTATAGCTATTAAAACTGGCATCACAACACAGTTTATTGGTGCAGCAATAAATCAAAATAGGAAACTGAAAAATACAAGTAAATAAATGTGAAAGTAGTTTCATATGACAAATATCTAAAACTATATATATATATATATATCCTACCAAATATGCACAATTGTCCTGTATTACAATCCTCACCAAGAATTGTAATGAGGATAAAATATCCTTCTATGCCCCATCCCCAATAGAGGAACCTATGTCTGAGATTCCCAAGACTGGGGCATTCGACTAGCAAATGTCTCACAATCAAGGGACATACAGTCATCACATAATGGAGGACTTTCACTGGATATCAAAACCTCATGAGTGAGTCCAATCCTAAGCCTACACAACATCATTGCCTGTATCCTTGGCATATAAGGATATGACCAATTAGACACTGATGACGTAATACCGCGCATTTTCTGGTTTGCTGCGAGGGACTACCAACACTTTTTAATTTTCTGACCTACTAAACAAGACACATCCCAATGTCACAGCTGATTTTGAAAGTTAATTAGCTTGCTCATTCCCAACCACCCCAACATGGAAAGGCACGCAGCAAAATCCCACTTCTTTACTTCTTTAGTTTACTAAAAGCAGCAATTCCAATATCTCTAAAATCATTGCCTTTAAAGAGCTAAAAGATTCTAATGACTGAAGAACGATTCTGACTGAATAAAATTCTCAAGTCTCAATATATGGTAAAACTATTTCCATTCTGAGTTAAAATTAAAAGCCTTTAAAATTGGATGCAGTTCAGCTATAAAAATAGGTGCAACAGATGAAAATTTCCCGCTTGTTTCTAATACATTCGGGAAGGGCACTCTAAACCTGACGCCTGCATCTGACTTTGAGCCATCCATGACAACTGCAACGGAGTTATCAAGTTGTTGTGAGGACTGATCTAAAAACACACAACATTGCCTCAGTGGACATTTCTGACTTGGTAAAATGAACATATCTAAAAAATTTTACCTTTAGAAGGTTCCAGGAGATGCTAACTGAATACCTTGCTGGCAAAACCTCCATCCTTGCCATATTTAACTGCCTAATTATACATTTTATTATAGAAATAAATGGCTGGCTGAGGTTGCTTTGAGGTGATTTCTAGGGATCTGCCAAAGTATCTCGGTATTGGTGGTATCAGCTAGTCTTTCTGGTATCGGTAATGGTATCGATGAATTTCTGTCAGATACCAGCCGATACTTTTGTCATTAGTATAGGACTTTAAAACCCTTCTAGGCTTCCTAAAATGTAAGGCAGTCCCCGGTTTACACGGGTGTTCCGTTCTTGAGACGCATCGTAAGCGGGAACATCATCGAAAATCGTCAAAAATCTTAAGAAAACCTTGCTTTTAATGCTTTGGTTGTGTTAAGAACTATGTAAACTGTATTCTTATTGTGTTTTTACAAAAAAAAAAAAACTTTCAATATTGACTATTTTGCCTATTTGGAGTCATATTTCTTCCATCAGATCGGCGTTGTTAAGTGTTGTAACCCTGGAACATGCATCGTAAACCTGGAAATAATTTATGATGAAAATAATTGAAGTATCGTAACCTCAGAACGTCGTAAGCCGAAACCACCATAAACCATTCACTGCCTGTATCTATTAACAAAGCCCACCAAACAAACTATATATATATATATATATATATATATATATATATATATATATATATATATATATATATATATATATATATATATATAATATATATATATATATATATATATATATATATATATATATATATATATATATATATATATATATATATATATATATATATATATATATATATATATATATATATATATATATATATATATATATATATATATATATATATATATATATATATATATATATATATATATATATATATATTATATATATATATATATATATATAGACCTACCAACCCTCCCACATTTTGCGGGAGTCTCCCGTATTTCGAAAATACCTCCCGCATTCGCACTCAATTCTCCTGCATTTATATAAAATCTTCCACACTTTATTTAAGTTCATAATTGTTACTAATGCTTATTGTTTCGTAAATATAATTATTTCCTGGAGTATTCTAATAAAAATGTTCAACGCAATTATATTATCAACAAAAATCAATTTGAACAACAAACATTACGTTGTTAAGCAAAGATTCAAGCAAGATCCACATCAGCTAGCAGTTTGTGATATGAATTTGTGGCGGCATCATGTTACAAGTGGAGATGCCCGGCTATAAAACAAAATACAACAGCAAATGGGAGGCAAAATACCTTATTTTAAACAATATAAGGCAGATATTCATTCAGCTTGGTGCAAATTGCGTTGCCGATCATTTTCTATCGACCATCAAGTAGGGGATATAGATCATTATGTCACGAGCAAAAATCACAAATCCAGGGCCACTGCTGTTAACACACAACCAAAGAAGGACACATTCATCCCTCAAAACAAAGATCAAAAGGCAGGTATTCCTCATTTTAATTATTTTCGTTTAATTTTTTATTATTTCTTTTTAAAAGTGTATGATATATTTCTAATGAATATATTTTATTCTGTCGCTCTAACAGCGATCTTTAGTTTTAAAAGAGCAGCAAAGCCTAATAATTTTCCCAGCATATTTTGCTACATTAATTGAAGGATTTATCAACGTAGAAGACAGAGCCATCCCTCCAACATTGAATCTTCTTTCATTAGGAGGAGACTATGTATTTATATAATAACAATACATATAGAAATCGAAGACTAAAGGCAGAAGCGCGCTGTTCAAGTGTTGTCCCCACCTGTTAAAACAAATGAGTGAGAGGTGTGAATTTCGCAATCTAGTCCAATTTAGTTCTAGATGCCTAGGCACATTGTGTCTGAAGGAGTTTAGGTCATAGATAGGGGGAAGACGGTTATAGATAGGGCGAAGACATATTAATGTTAAGTATTTCAGAGTTGACCAGTTGTGTAGCGTAATATAAAAAAAAATTAGAGTAAACTGTCAAATCTTGCATTAGGTAATTAGACCGGAAAAGGCCGAGATTCTCATGCATTTTGACTGTCATCACATTTGTTGAAAACTGTCAAGCAGTACAGTAAATCATACTTTTCTATTTCACTTCAAGGTGATAAGGGCAGAGGTTCTGTGTGCTTCATATCTAGTGGAACACAACTGTCCAATAGCCCATACTGATCATCCAGGGGATTTATTTAGAGCTATGTTCCCTGATAGTGATAGCCAAGCAATTTCATTCTGGTCGAACCAACACAGCTTGTATCATTAATTGAGCTATGGCACCTGCATCCATATCAAATCTTGTAGATGAGATGAAGAAGAAACCATTTACATTAGCAATAAATGGTTCAAATGATCAAGATAGATACAAAATGTACCCAGAGACTGTATGTATATTTGATATTTGAAAGAGTGTCACCAATGTTCCTAGGTATGTGTACATCAAAGGAAAGTACAGCTGATGCAATATTTCAGTGTATGAAGGATAAGCTTACTCAACATGATCTGACATGGGTAAACTGTGTTGGACCGAGTGTTGACAATTGTTCTGTTGATCTTGGTCGCCATAACTCCATCATGACAAGAGTAAAATAAAAAAATCCTCAAGTCTATGTTTTTGGATGACTTGTCATATTTGTCATAACACAGCTCACAATGCTGATAAGAAATATACCCCTCTAAGCAAATTAGATGTGGAAGACCTGATGTGTGGATATTTTTTTACAGGTTTGAGAATTCTGACAAGAGAAAGAATGATCTGGATGAATTTTGTAGATTTCGTAATGTGGTATACAGGAAGAAATTGAAGAATCTAATGTGAGGTGGTTAAGCCTTGAAAATGTTGTAGCTCGTATCATAAAGCAGCATCCTGCTCTAGAATCCTATTTCCGTTCTAGAGAGGACAGAACAGCTAGGTTCCAAAGACTGAAAAGAAAATTATTTAAAATCCTTTGACAGAAGTACATTTACAATTCTATCTGTCAGTTTTGCCACTAATTTCAGAGTTGAACCTCCTCCTCCAGAGAGAGAGCCCTGCCATTCATCTCCTACATGAAGCTATTGTTAATTTATCGAGTTAATTTACTGAGAAAGATGCTGGGTAGATTCATCAAACCAGAATTGTTGTTTGATAAAGACCTGGATGGTCTTTTACATAGATATCCATGGTTTGATAAAGCCCTGGGTGGTCTTCTACAGCTAGATATCCATGATAGTGAGATTCAGTTGACTAATGGTGAAATCTATGTAGGTTTTAAGACAAGAGAACTACTCAATGTGAAAGAGGATGATTTGGAACCTAGGTGTGTTAATACACAATTCTTCTCAGCAGTCAGAGCTTATTATCATGGTGCTATAGATTACTTGAGGTCACGTATGCCATTTAGGGATGATGTTCTCTTATATGCCACATTTGTAAACTTCAAAAAACGCAAGGCAGCCAAGATGCCATCACTAACTAATGCTGTACAGATGTTTACCAGACCTTTCAGATGAAGTTCTGGCTGATTCCACCCATAAGGAAGGCCAGTCCAACATAATCTGCATGGATAAAGTCTGGGCTAACCTATCTGAACAAACTGATGGTGAAGGGAAAGAGAAATTTCCTCTTCTCAGTAAGGTTGCCGAGCCAGTTCTAACCTTACCTCACAGTAACGCTGAAGAACAAAAGGTGTTCAGTGTTGTCAATAAGAATTTCACCTCTCAGAGAACCAGCCTTAATATTGAAGGGACACTAGAATCACTTATTGCCTGTAAATGCACACTCTAATGTTCAAAAATTATATCACTGTCATATTCTGCCCATATGAATACAAATATGTATTTTTTTGTAATTTAATGTTCTTAGTAGATAGATAAAATGCAATATAGTGAGAATTATTGAATGAATTTTATTATTAATATATGACATTCTGCCTTGGATTTAAGAATCTCCCGCATTTTTTTTTTAAATTTCCAGGAATTACTTTTTTATAATCTCCAGCAAAGGTTTCAGGTAGGGTTGACAGGTCTGTGTATAGGCATATCACTGTATATAGGTTCATTGTTTATCTTTTAAAAACAAATGGTATGTTAATACTGTATAGTGTATTTAGCAATTTATTGTTGTAATTCTAATTTTAATTAACTATGATTGTGTCTATATCAGCGATGAGTCATTGTCATTCTGTTGGAGTTGGGTACTATTTTAACATGTGAAGTACAGGTATGGTATAAGTGAATGGTGCAATGAGTTACTGTACTGCTACTGCTGCAGCTTGGAATTAGACACCTGCATTTACATAACTCTATAATGACCTTTAAATGTTTTAACTTTTAACCCTCTCGTGATCTAATAACGCATAGCACGTCCATAAATTTTTTTTCCGTATGTGCACAGATGACGCGCCGGGTGCGTCATATGCAAATTATTTTCGAGGAAAAAAAAAACGCGTCAATCACATAAAACGTAGTTGGCACAATTGGGTCGACAGATGATGAATCTCGAAGAAAACGCAAACCCGATGCCGCTACCTTACTTAGCTACGATACAAAATGTCAACATAAGTAGGTTGGAAAATCTGAAAATTGCACATTTACAGCAAAATAATTGCTTCCACGTGAAAGAGCAAACATTTCTACACAATTAGGTATAAAACAAACTCCCCAAACCTAATTATTATATTTTTCATGATTATTTCCAAAAAATATCTACGATTTTTCTTTAAAATTTCAAGTTCATCACATCGTTTTTATTATTTCTATATATATATATATATATATATATATATATGCAAATTCCTCAGGAAAATAATAGTCAGAAATCCAAGCGCTTTCGTCTTTACTCAGACATTGTCAAGGAGTTAATGAAGTACAATTGGAGAGAAAGGTCTCAGGTACAACACAAGATCAAGAATACCAGATCGTTAATTGTCAAAAGGGTAAAAATTAAAAGAGATAATCCAGGATTATCGAATATCACACGGTCACAAACCTACACAGATTGACCCTAACCGAAATTACAAAGTTTCTTTACAGTCCAAAACATGTAAAAACTGAATATATTAATTTTGTTGCTTATATATATCTACAATTTTTTTCATTATGAAAGCATCAAGTTTAAACCAAGACTTAAATTTAGAACATTTCTATTATTTGACTTGATGAAACAAGATTCAATGATATTCCTTTTAACTGTGTCAGTTAATAGGATGGTCTAAATCTCTCATATGTACGAACAATGCATTCGATATTTGCCCAGTTCTCACAGAATATTGATGTTGTTTGAGACGTTGTGCAAGAGATTTACCAGTCTGTCCGTAATAGACTTTATCACACTTTTTGCAAGGAATTTCATATATGCAGCCTGGAAGATCTTTAGGAGAATTTTTGATTACTAAACTCTTGACATTAATATTACTGAAAACAACATTTATGTTAAAAAAACATTAAAATTCTAGGAATATCTAAAAACCTTTCATCATAGGGTAATTTTAGAATGTTATGGTTACTAAATTCAAGTTTGTCATTAGTTGAATAATATATTTTTTCTAGCTCTTTTCCATGCCACATCAACAAAAGAAAGTCCTTGGGTATTCAAGTTTCATTGCAATATCATAAATAGTTTTAATTTCAGCGTCAATAAACTGCAGGCTACAGACACGTAAAGCCCTTAGAAACATCCCAGAAAAAACAGAGAATTTAACATTTTGATGGTGATTGGAGCCTTAATCCCATGTAATGACAGTTAAAAGGAATATCATTGAATCTTGTTTCATCAAGTCAAATGATACAAATGTTCTAAATTTAAGTCTTGGTTTATTTAAACTTGATGCTTTCATAATGAAAAAAGTTGTAGATAAATATAAGCAACAAAATTAATATACTCAGTTTTTACATGTTTTGGACTGTAAAGAAACTTTGTAATTTCGGTTAGGGTCAATCTGTTTAGGTTTGTGACCGTGTGATATCCGATAATCCTATCTCTTTTCATTTTTACCCTTTTGACAATTAACCATCTGGTATTCTTGATCTTGTGTTGTACCTGAGACCTTTCTCTCCAATTGTACTTCATTAACTCCTTGACAATGCTGAGTAAAGACGAAAGCGCTTGGATTTCTGACTATTATTTTCCTGTGGAATTCGCTTATTTATGAAATCACGTGCATCTACTGTGATTTTTTTAAGCATAATGGAAACCACACGCAACTTCTACGACTTTTCTTTGAATTTTCCAAGCCTTGTTCTATTCGTGACATCCTTCTGTAATGCTCTTATCATCGCTCACAAACTGAAACTCCGACTTAACTTTCTACGGAAGTGTATGAACGAGCAAGTGATGCCCAAGTCGATTTTACGAGTGAGAATTCTTCGTCTAGCAGAGCGACCTTTCGACGAGTTTCAACGCATCATACTTCAGAAACACATCGACATCACAAAAGTGGAAGTAGATGATGCGTTTTGTACACTTAGAAGCAGACGGTATGGCTTTAATCAGACGGTTCCTGTCGATTGGAAGAATCGGATGCTGGATTATTGCTACGGAAAATTGAGAAAGCGCTACAACCGTCTTGAAAGGAAGCTTCAAGTCAAGCTGAAGAATCTTATTGCTGAAATTGACGGGACTAAGCATGCCAACGTGGACTTCATGATTAATTTATCAGACAAAACCAGTGGACAGTGCTACGACATCGGCTTTGGGATATGGGTTAAGCTTTGGTGTATTTAATGGTAACCTGGACTGTGTCGACATCTCAAAATCCTTTTGTTATTTAGACAAATTTAATCAAAACCTATGCCCTGATAATATCAATATTTGTAAAGGTATTGTGTATGGTGCTATGTGTAAACCTTCTCCCCCTAATGTACCCGTGAGATTTCTCCAGGCTTTTAAGAAAATTAAAGAAGACGAAACAGTGAAAGTGAAAAAAGCAGATAAATCTAATGCAGTGGTAATAATGAATAAAAGTGACTATATAAGTAAAATAATGACATTGCTAAATGATACTGATAATTATACGAAACTGAGGTCTGACCCTACACAGACAGTGAATTCCCATTTTAATAAACAAATTAAATCCATTTTGAAGGGCTTGGACCATTTAATTAAACAATTTACACCTCAATGCGCCTCCCTACCTTATATGTATGGTTTAGTCAAGACACATAAAATCAATAACCCTATCAGACCAATCATTAGTTCAGTGGGCTCAGTTACATATAATTTATCTAAATGGCTTGTAAAAATTCTTACTCCTTAGGTAGGAAACATTTCTAACACGAATGTTAAAAACAATGTTGATTTTATAAACAAATTGAATAGTTTAAATTAGAATTTTTATTTTAATATGGTTAGTTTTGATGTTATCTCTTTATTTACAAAAGTGCCTGACTTACTTGAATATTTGGAGGAGGAATTAGAACGTCATGACATTCCCTTAAGTGTGGCAAACCTCATTAGTCTCATAAGGTTATGTATCAAAGATAGTAAATTTTGTTTTAATGGGGAATTTTTTGTACAAAGGTTTGGCATGGCTATGGGTAATCCCTTATCTCCTGTCCTCAGCAATACTTACATGGAATATTTTTAGACAAAACTCTTACCAAGAATTTTGCCCCAAAAAGTTATTTGGTTTAGATATGTGGATGATATCTTCTGTATTTGGCCAGTTCACGAAAATCTCCAGGAATCCCTTAATAATCTCAATAATTTAGTCCCTTCTATAAACTTTACTGTAGAGGAAGAAAGAAATTGTAATTTGAATTTTCTTGATGTAACTGTCCATAGAAATGATAGAAATCTCACCTTTTCAGTCTTTCGAAAATCAACTAACATTGCCTCTTTTGTTCATTACTACTCCAATCACCATCAAAATGTTTAATTCTCTGTTTTTTCTGGGATGTTTCTAAGGGCTTTACGTGTCTGTAGCCCTGCAGTTTATTGATGCTAAAATTAAAACTATTTATGATATTGCAATGAAACTTAAATACCCAAGGACTTTTATAGATGTGGCATGGAAAAGA
>NC_087206.1:59459395-59478221 GCF_015104395.2 Macrobrachium nipponense
ACAGTAAGAAGGTCTAAAAATACATTTAACAGGAGGAAAGCCTCGCAGCTGCACTGTGAAACATTTGTTAGAAAGGGTAGAAAGTCTGTTGGAAGAAAGAGAATATGAATGGAGGTACAGTAAAAGGCACGATAGGGGTCACAGCTAGGGGCCAAAGAGACGCTGCAAAGAACCTTAAGCAATGCCTACAATACACCACATGAGGTGCACTGATGGCACTACCCCACTACGGGGCAGAGCTTTGTTTCACAGCGAGTTAAAAGTCTACCCGACTTCTTCACTAAAAAGCTAAACCATCTGACACTCTACAATGTAACCTCAATGTTGGGGTAAAGCTTTGACATTACCATCCCTATTTGTACATCTACAACTCTTGAGCTTTTTTATGCAAACTGAACCCAGCTCAATATAATAATCAAATATTTATTCATCTGACCTTCCTCAGTGGGAAGCAATTTTTAAATTCTACAGGGCATTCAACATCAGTGAAACAATATCTATGGGATGGAGATACATAATTTCCCTTCTCCATAAAAATTTCAAATGAAATTGGCCTGTTACTGATAACCATACACAACGAATCTATCAAAACAGCAATATTGATCTTCATCTCCTTTAATCCCCATACATCAAGAGGGTTTCCATTACTAATATTATCATTAAAACAGTTTAACCAGACCACTAAGCTAAACATCAGCACTCACAGGATTGGATTGGAATGGAATACTAGCTCTGGGACCGATGAGGCTTTGATGAATGTAAATTAAATTTAAAACATACATGGTATATGAATGAATCATTAATCGTATTTTTGTTATACTAGGTAATGTTTTCTATAAAAAAAAAAATTATATATATAATATATATATATATATATACATATATATATATATATATATATATATATATATATATATATAAATTGATTCCACGTAGACAAAAATATGATTTATGACTGCTTAGTGGAATCTGGCATGCAGCCAGCAAGGATTGTGGAAGGAGATTGATTGAACCTGGCATCACAACATCTAGGTTACTATTGACACCGAAATAAAATTAAATAGAAAAAAAATTAAATTTAAAATAAATTTCATATAAAGATATCTAAAAATATATGTAGCTATATAAATATATTTGTTCAAATATACAAATTCTTACATAGACAAACTATGTATAATTTAAATTTGGTTGAGGAGGCCCGCCTCCCACATAAAGATATATAACTGCTCTATATTACAATCCTTTCCAAGAATTGTAGCTAGAATAAAATTACCTTCTCTGTCACGTCCCCAAGACAGGAACCTATGTCTCAAATTCCTAAATCTGGGACATTCAATCAACAAATGTTTCACAGTCAAGGGCACAGTACAGTTCTCGCAAAACAGAGGATTTTCACGAGACATCAAGAACCCATGAGTGAGTCTTGTATGTCCAATCCTCAATCTACACAACATCGTTTCCTGTTTCCTTGGCATATAAGGATATGACCAAGGAGACACTGATGACGTGATACTGTGCAGTTTTTGATGGGTTAAAATATCCTCCCACTGGGACTGCCATGTTTTAATTCTCTGACCTACTAGAGGATATAAATCCCGATATGATAGTAGGCATCTTTTGGTTTCTCAGCAGCTGACAGCAGACTTAGCAAGTTGGTCAGCTTTCTCATTCCCAACCACCCCAACATGAGAAGGCACCCAGCAGAACTTGACTTCTTTCCCTCTTCTTTTCAGTAAAAGCAGCCACTCCAATATATCTAAAATCAGAGGGTTTAAAAAGTTAAAAGACTCCAGCGACTGAAGAACACTTCTTGAGTCACAATATATAATAAAATAATTTTCATTCTGAATTAAAACTTCCTTCAAAGCCTTTAAAATTTCAAATAATTCTGCTGTAAAAATCGATGCCACAGATGATAACCTCCCGCCTCTTTCTATATCAAGGAAGGCTACACCAAAGCCGACGCCAGCATCTGACTTTGAGCCATCCATGAAAACTGCAGTGGAGTTATCATGTTGCAAGGAGTGTTCTAAAAATATTGACAGCATGGCCTCACTGGACAATTCTGTCTTGGTAAAATTAAAGTATCTACAGAATTTGACCTCTGGAAAGTTCCAAGGGGGACTAACTGAATGTTTTGCTGGTAAAATCTCGATCCTAGTCATGTTCAACTCACTGACAATAAAATTTACTCTAAAAGCAAATGGATGAGGTTGCTTGGGGTGATTTTCACGAAACTGCCAATGCCTTTCCTTTCTCATACAAATGCTGGTTAAAGACTTAGGTAGCTTCTGGAATCTATACCAGCTCCGAACCAGCAGACGCTTGTAATGAAGATCTAGTGGCACCTCACCAGCATCTACAAACCTGCTCTCAGTGGGAGATGATTTAAATGCTCCTGTACATAACCGTATTCCTCCATGATGAATTGAGTTGAGCATTTTAAGGCTATTTGGCTTTGCAGAAGTGTACACTTCACACCCATAAGTTCATTTTGAAAAGACCAAGGCTTTATACAGTCTCAACATCTGAGTTTGGTCTGCACCCCACGAAGTGAGACAAGACTTTCAGCAAATTCATTGCTTTTAAGCATTTTGCCTTAATATATTTTAGATGTGGCATCCAGGTCAGCTTGCTATCAAAAATCAAGCCAAGAAACCTTGTTTCACCAACACATGGAATTCTCTGCCTATGAATGAATAGATCTGGATCAGGGTGGATTCCCCTTATACAACAAAAGTGCATAGTTACTGTTTTACTGACAATAAATCTAAAACCATGAACCTCAGCTCACTTTACTATATTATCAATGCAGAGCTGAAGGCGGTGTTCAGCCACTGCCATCCTTGATGCTGCAAAGGAAATCAACAGGTCATCAACAAAAAGGGTATATATATGTTATATCTGGGGGAATTATTTTAGAAACCCCATCGATTACCAAAGCGAACAAGGTTACACTTGAAACACTTCCTTGTGGTACTCCTTCTTCTTGATTGAATACATCTGACATTGTTGTTCCAACCTGAACCTGAAATAACCTGTTTTTTAAAAAAGCCTTAATAAAGAGGGGCAAATTGCCTCTCAGGTTACATTTATAAAGGACACTCAAAATGCCATATCTTCATGTTGTATCATATGCCTTCTCTAGATCAAAGAAGACAGTGATGTGATGCTGCTTGTTGGCAAAAGCTTCACATATTGAAGATTCCATCCGAACCAATACATCAGTTGTGGAGTGCATACTTCGAAAACCACACTGAGCAGGCGACAGATATTTACCCTGTTCCAAGTACCACATCAAGCGGCCGGACAGTTGCGTACCGGACAGTTGCGTCCCGGACAGTTGTGTACTTGGACATTTGCGTACCATGACTTATTTTCAAAGATTATTTATTACCCTACCTATAAAAAAGCAAATATTAAAGGGTTAAACGAAATAGATTTGTTGAAATTGCAAATTTATTTATTTATGTTTTAAAAAAAGATATTAAAAATTTAACAAAAAGTAATAATAATTCAAGGTTAAAAAAATTAAATTTCAAAAAATTAAATTTCAAGTTTAAAAAATAATTCAAAATGTATGAATACTGTGAGCTATCCCCTTCAAAAACTTGACCTTGTCTTCAGGAGAATATTTATCCAATAATGTCCGGATTCTCTCATTAGCAGTTTTGTTTTTTTGCCGTGCAAGAATTCCGCGTTGAAAGTCGCTTTTTTTCTTTAACGCAATGGCCTCCTCCTTTTTCAATGTTTCAATTAACTTCCAAATAGAGGGGTGTTGACAGGATAAAGAATATTATTAGATCTAGGCAACTGGTTAATAACTCTTTCTCGAACATTCCATGATGGTATAGCATAAACTAGTTCCATCCTTATTCCTCTTCTTCCTCTTACTTGGCCAATATAAGTCATCTCAAAATACGCGATAAATTATGATGGTAAATCAGTATCGTCAGATAAGTCAATGAAACCTTCAACGACATCACTTAAAGGACGAAATGACAATGCAGAAAAACATCTGATTTTTAAATTAAAAGCTTCATTTTCTTTGTATTGTTGTCTGAATCCTAGGTCACAGATTTTTTCAAAAATAGACTTAGATAAGTGAAAGACATGAACTTATTGATGCTTCTGGAAACTTTTCAATAAAACCTTTCTGAGCTCCAATCTCAAAGTTAGTTAATAAAGATTTTGGATTAGGTTGCGGTTTAAGTTGCAATAAATATGTGAAAAGACGAATATATATTTCCTTTGTCTTTCCCGGGAGGAGGCAAAAACTCTGGGAATACTAAATGTATTCTCTTGCGTATGGATACAATATAGTTGATAAAATATTGATGGACTGACTTTAAAAATGCCATCTGCTGCCCAGTAAGGAGAATTTGCTAAATCTTCTAAGCTGTTATCGGTTGCAAAGATCTGTATTCTGTTCTTGTCAACTATGCCAGAATCAAACGCAAGGAACGCTTCCCCAGTCGCGAGAAAACAGTAGGATTCCAGAATCTCAAAATTATTTATTTGCCGTGGGATTGGGGCTGCATGATGTGCCTTTTGTCTCCATCGACGTATATTTCTTCCCATTGATGAAAAACATGGCAGTTTTGAAATGGAATACTCATCTTCTTTAGCGATCGTTTCTCCGATAAGACTTCTTGATGGTTCATATGTTGACACTGAAGAAGTCTTCAAATGGGACTTAGCTTCTTGTGCTCTGACTTCTGCAGCTGAGGAGCCATGACAATGCACATTGTGGCGTGCCGTAACTGCATCGTTCACTGTATGAATTCTTGCTTTACAAGATCGCACTACACACCTCCAGTATGTTTTTGTTTCATCAGAGTTTTTCTTATGATAGCGATAGCTGTAATTTTCCTCGTCTACAAATATTTTTCCACCAGTGTTAGATTTCCGGAACTTAGCCATGATTTCCGAAATAAGAAATAATGTATGAAAACCTAATTCCAATAGATGTTTGTGGTACACACCGCTGAGGAGAACTGGAATTGCTCTTTTTTTTTATGGTACCTATCTTTCAGCTTGTTTACCAAGCAACTCTTGTGTTTAATTCATAGTAATAATTCTTTTGCTTTAAGAAAGATTGTTATTATTATTATTATTATTAGTATTATTATTATTATTATTTATGGTAACTACCTTTCAGCTTGTTTAGAATGAAGGTAAGGTGTAATTGAGAGAGAGAGAGAGAGAGAGAGAGAGAGAGAGAGAGAGAGAGAGAGAGAGAGAGAGAGAGAGAGAATAAGGTAACGTCAAAATAATACTGGAGGTACGCAAATGTCCAGGTACGCAACTGTCCTAAAACCCATCAATCGTATGTTCACCATTTTTCCATGATCTTACATAAATATGATGACAATGCAATAGGATGATAATTTTCTGTCTTAAATGGATTTTTTCCAGGTTTCACGAATGGCAGTAATTTTAACTTCTCCCAAAGCTTGGGGAAGATATGTTCTCGGTAAATTCTGTTAAAAAGGCTTAATAATGAAAAGTCTGGTATTTTCAGTGGTATGCTTAATCACTGAATATGTTATATCATCCAGTCCAGGAGCTGATTCATTACATTTATTCAAGGCCGATACAAATTCTCTCATGGTAAAAGGAGCATTGTATTGCTCATGTCTTAATGTATTAAAATCAATTTTGACCTGTTCCATTATCCGTCTTTGAGCTGAATAAGGTCTATCATCATTTTTCCTCGCAACATTAGCAAAATGATTAGCAAACTCATTTGCCACTAACTGGGGGTCTGCTACCTCACAACCATTCATCTTGATAACTGGAGGTTGACAAAGAGTGAACTTTCCTGCTATTTTTCTAACTCTCTTCCAAACTAGAGTCAGTGGAGTTTTCGAATTTAGTGAAGATATGGAGATTGTCTAAGATTCTTTTCGTGCTTTTTTTGACTTCCATGCGAAAATGAGCTCTTGCTTTACGAAATTCAACACGGCAATACTCACATTTTCGTCTGTGGTATCCGGAGAAAGCAGATCTCATAGTTCTATGAATTTCCTGGCATTTACGAAGTCCATCAGGGAACTGGTCGGCGGATAAATATGCCCGAAGTCCTTGGTATAGATTGAAGACCAGCCGAGAACATTATTGTATTCAAAAAGTCAAGAGCGTCATCTACACAGGGAAAGTCATCAGTAGAGTCCTCCATTGAGCTGTGTTCCTGGAATGTTGACCAATCAGCTTTACCAATGTTCCATTTAGGTAGCCTTGAAGATGGAGGACTTGATACTACACTCACCACTATTGGAAAATGGTCACTGGTAAATCTATCATTTATAGCTCTCCAATTAAAGTCAATAAGACAGTCATCAGTACATATTGATATCAATTGCTAATAACGTGCCTGTTTGAACATGAAAATGTAGATTCCCCAGAGTTGAGGATCCCCACATTTTCATCTTCTATGATGGAACCTAAGCACCTTCCTCTTTGATTGTTGACAATGTCACCCCAAAGAGGACTTCTGCTATTCATATCTTCCAAAATAACAAAAGGATGTGGTAACTGTTGAATAAGAGATTTAAATTCATTGATGGGGAAGACTTCGTTAGGTGGTAGACAGAGTGCATACTGTATATTTTCTTTGCAAATGGAGCTGCACACCTATCACTTGCAATGCTGATTGGATACTAATAAGATTTTGTTGGGTGTCATTTCGAACATACAAAGCGACATCATCATGGCTTACAATATTCAAATTACAGTTGGAGTGATAGGATGTATACTCTCGTAGGCTGCGGCACATATTATTAACAATCATGGTCTCCTGCAGAGCTATACAAACAGGAAACACTTCTGATGTGAGCAGCCTTAACTCTTCCCATTTAGCTCTTAATTCCAGACAGTTCCACCGGAGAAAATTAATGAGTTTTACTTTTCTTTAGAGGCTGTTAGATTGGAGCCTCTTTTAAGAGCTTTCAGCTTACTGACTTGCTCCTTTTTTCTGGAAGGAGACAGATTGTTTATGGCTGCCTTCTTTTTCAGAGGGTTATCAGTCTCAGGAACACCAGACAAAGCTGGTGCTGTCTGAGGAGGGGTGTGAGGATCGGACATTGGCGCATCCTCCAAAGCATCAGAAGCACCATTTACAGCTGGTACAGCCTCCAGAGAGGCAGGAGTGCCAGGTACACCTGGCACAGCCTCTAGAGAGGTATGATTACCAGAAATCACTGGCTCTGCTTCCATAGAAGCAAGAGTGCCAGAAATCACTGGCGCAACCTCCGAAGAGGCATGAGCTCCAGCAATCACTGGCGCCACCTCCAAAGAGGCAAGAGTACAAGTCGTCACTGGTTTTTTATTTACATTATTCTTGGTAACATTTATATTTCTTCTTCGGTTGGTAGCAACACTGGAAAAGGATATTCCTGGTCTAACATACTGATTCAAGACTCTTTTGTCTCTCTATATGTTCAGTTACCCTTAATGTTTGAGTTTCTTTTTCCATGTTGTATACATCACAATTAAGTGAAGATGATGGATGATTGTTTCCACAATGTATACATCTGGCTTGTTTATCAGATATGCCATGCTCTGGTTCACTGCATTTGACACAAGTGGCAGGCTTGCCTTGTAGTTTCTGTCTACAAGACCCTAACATATGTCCAAATTCTTGACAATGAAAACATCTCGGTCTTGGGATATATTGTTTAACCTTGAAATGTAGCCAGGCTGCTTTCACTATAGTACTAGGCAATAAGGTAGAATTGAATGTAATAATTAAATTGGGAGGTGGGACAGGGACTCCATTTATCTTCTTCATTCTTTCAATTCTTATTACACCTTGATCTTTTAATTCTTCTACTAGCTTTTCTTCAGAGTATGTCATAAGCTGGGGTGCATATATCATTCCCTTGGAGTAATTCCAAAAAGCATGCACTTCACACTCTACTTTAACTCCTCCAAGGTGTGATAATGTTTTAGGTTTGTCACTTTCTTTTGCCGAGGCAGATTCCACCATCAGCTTTCCTCGCCCCTTAGAAGAAATTTTAGGTTCTCCACCACAACAATTGACAATACCTCTTTATACATTAAAAATATCACAACTAGGGTCTTTCAAATTAAAAGTCAAATATTTATCCTAACAGTTTTCAAATATTCCAGGTCCTATTTCAGATACTATATTTCTGTTCAATTTCCCTTTACAAAGTACTTGAGCATAGGGTTTCAGTGTAATAACACTGGAAGGTTTGATTGATTTTTCCAGAGATAGGTTGTCAGTGGAGGTTCCTGCAGTCATCAACTGGGCCAATTCACTACCATCAAGGGGCCTAGGGGTACTTGAATCTTTATTTGTATTTATCATAAATATTAAAATAAAGGAAAAAAAAAATAAATAAACCTGGAAACCTTAAAAAGATATTGTCAGCCTTTCATGCAGTTTATTCTTCCACTAATAGCACAAGTGAGAACCGACTCCCAAATGTCCGCGTCCCTACCCTACCCCACAGGGGATGGCAAAACACGATTAGAGTGGCCCAAGTATAAGCCAAACCTGCTTGATATGACTGAGAGTATTACAAGAATACAATCATCCCCACCCTAATCACAATATAGGCAAACCGGACAGAATGCCGAGAGTCCTATCCGCAAAACTAGACCCCCCTGGAATCCGTGGTCCAGCCCTGCAAAATAGTTCCGCCTGATATCACTCAGGTCCGAACATTATCGGGCAGTTGATGGTCCTGCCATGGTTCCCACTATTTAGCTTCAGATATAAACCCAGTCCCAGCTATGATATCTTTTCTGTTTAACAGGTCCAGTAAATTTCAGCAAAGGTGGAAAATTCCACAAAAATTAATCTAAACATTTATACTATATAAAGTTTGGGAATCTTGGGTTTGAACTCGGGAACAAATTCCTAGGGTTCAAGAGCCCCCTCACCACGTCAAGGTGCTCCCAATACAAGGGGGTGTGGAAGGAGAGATGAGATCTCCCTCAAGCCTGTATGACTGGGGGAGGGCCTTGAGGATACAAGGACCAAAAGAAGTGGTGAGAAGGTGATAAACAGCTGGGACAATTGTTTTCCTTTCTAAATTGTCAAAGTGGGGGTGAGCTACTTTTACAAAATGCTAAAAAAGTCATAAAAAGCAATTGTCATCACTCAATAAACCCTAACAAAAAGACATGATTCAGGCGAACTGAGTTTAAGTGAAAGCAAACTAATGAAATGTAGTGAAGGAGAAAATTCATCTGAGCCCAGCCCAACTGGTACAGCTGGGAAGACAAGCCCCACATGTGTACCACTCAATAACTCGCCACCATCCCCTCCCTTTCCTCTATACTACCTCACTCAGAGCAGTCCCAAACATTCTCGGGTAAGACTCGCTTTTGATTTTTTATTATTACTCTATTGCATCTTATTTTTTTTATATATGTCATTATGTTAAATTTATTGTGAAATTCCCTTCTTTTATTCTTTTATGTGAATTGTTACTGTTATTATATACATAAAGTACAGTAATGCTTTTACTGTCACTTCTTTCGCCTCAACTAAATGCTCCTTCCCCCTATTTCAAGACGGCTGTGCATCACTGCAGGACACATGATTTTGTTATCGTTTGTTAAACTTTATTGCGAAATGCATTATTATTTTATTTATTTGCTTGAATTGGTTATCAATAACCCTTTCACCCAATGGCTCCTGGGCTATTTAGTACATATGTTAATAGTTTTTTTTTTTTTTTGACTGATGGTTGATAAGCGGATGTGATGAACAATGACATTCTTGAAACAATGGATGTCAATCATTTTGACTCTCCAAGGAAACAGTTCTTGAAAGGCCAAATTCAGCGTTAGCTCCGAAAATGTTGACTCAATCACTTGGGATGGTGCCAGGTGGAAGTCGCTGTCTCAACAGAACAGACCATGTCCTATGTCCGTGCAAGGATCTGGCTTTGAGTAGATTTTATGGCCGTGATAATGAGCTGTTATGACATCACGTATCTATTCCAGTGCAATGAACTTGTGACGAATCAATGACTTCATATTATGGGGAGTGTCTTGTGATTGTTTGTTTGTTTGTATGGTGTTTTTACATTGCATGGAACCAGCGGTTATTCAGCAATGGGACCAACAGCTTTACGTGACTTCCGAACCACGTCAAAAGTGAACTTCTATCACCAAAAATCCACATCTCTAACACCTCAATGGAATGCCCGAGAATCAAACTCGCGACCACAGAGGTGGCAGGTCAAGACCATACCGATCACGCCACCGAGGCGCTGAGTCTTGAGTAAGTTTGTACATGAGTATGTGCGGACTGTTTCCCTACATAATAGGAAGGTAAGATAACCAAGAAGGAGAACTACAAGTAGTCGGAGAAGTGCCCAGATGGCCTTATCATTGAGATGGCCATTTTAAAGTTGTATTTACTTAAGTGCTTGTGCTCACGGTTGAATGGGTCAGTGTACTTTTAAGCCCAAGTGTGTCTTTGTCTTTTTTTTTATATTTTAAATCTTTATTTCAGAAAGTCCATTTCCATGTGACTTTTTGATTTATGCTATTTGAGTTTATTTGCAATTTATTTATGTGGGATCCTTTTATTTTATGTTCTAGATGGTTCTGGTGATGGAAACTTATCTGGTGATTTTACTGGGAACTTAACTGATAGTTCTGTGGATATGGTGTTGGGAGACATAACATTTCCAGTTGCCTATTTTATGACTAAACTAATGTTAGTTATTGTAGAGAAAGAGGTGGATGGGTTTGGTTTGATCCCCAGGGTTATTTGAATTATTTGGATTTTGACTTTGACTTATTCAGTTAAACATCTCGTTTCTTTGACAACTTGATTTATTTAGTTAATCCTTATATTCTTAAATAAGTGTATTTTCATAGTTCACAAGTCTGATTTAGTTACCTTAGGTAAATATGCGAGATCGGTTGGATTGGTTGTGTGAGAGCGAGAGAGAGAGAGAGAGCGAAAGAGAGAGAGAGAGAGAGAGGGAGAGAGAGTCAACACAGCGCCTTACTGTGATATGGTCATTGCTACCAAAACGCCTCTATCAGGTAAGTTTTACATCCTTCCTCCTCACTGAGAAGGGGGTAACAGTTGGAGGGGTCAACAAATATTTTTTGTTTTTCTTTTGAGATTCTGTACCGAGGTTATAACCTCGGTAACAGAATTTGGTGGCAGCTTTAAAAGGCTGTTTGGAATTACATTTCTGGAGAGGCTGGTTGTGTAAATGAATTAGGATTTCAAATATTAGGTGACATGTGATAAGAATTAGTTAGCCGTTGTTCTGGTACTGAGAAGAAGTTTAATTAGGGTCAGCATTTTTGCTGCTGTGAGATGCCTTAAAGGATCTGTCACTCAGCTGATATCTGTGAGTGCATGTGTTTACCAAAGTGCTTGCTGCTCGGAGCATTGGATTGTGATTGCACACGCAAGCTTCAGCCTGTGTGCATTTTAGTGTTTTCACAGTTCTATCAATGAAGGCGTGTGTTTTGCGATCATTTTTTTTATGCCCTTGTTTTTTTCTCTCTCTCTCTTCTCTCTTGGTGTGTGAATCATTTTGGGTTTAAAGGGGCAGTTCAGATCACCATAGAAGCAAAACGTGTTAAGTCTTTTTTAACCCTCTTACGCCGAAGCCCTAAAAATCAAAACCTCTCCCGTATGCCGGGGCCGGTTTGGAGTGAGCGCGGAAGCGGAAAAAATAATTTTTTCAAAAAATCACAGCGCGCTTAGTTTTGAAGATTAAGAGTTCATTTTTGGCTCCTTTTTTTGTCATTGCCTGAAGTTTAGTATGCAACCATCAGAAATGAAAAATAATATCATTATCATATGTACATAAAGCAATATATGGTAGCGAAAAAAAATTCATACATAATTGTATTCAACTCACGCTGTGCAAAAAACGATCAAAGCAAACGAGTTACTTTTTTCGTTGTATTGTACACTAAATTGCGATCATTTTTATATATAATACATTGTAAAACAATAAAAGCAACACCGGAAAAATATTATCACAAAATGATGTATGAATTCGTAACGCGCGGAGGTAAAAAAATGTTTTTTTCAAAAATTCACCGTAAATCACAATATTGTTCTAGAGACTTCCAATTTGTTTCAAAATGAAGACAAATGATTGAATATTACGATACTGTAAGAGTTTTAGATTAGAATTGCAGATTTCGACCATTTCAGACGAGTTAAAGTTGACCGAATGTAGAAATTTTTATATATATTTTTTTTTATATGCACATAATTCGGAAATGAGTAAAGCTACAACCTTCAATTATTTTTTATTGTATTCTTCATGAATTTGCGCACATTTTGATATATGAAACTCTATAAAACGGCTAATATGAAAAGGTGCAAATATTAGGATAATGCGATGTACTCATTTTGGAGATTTTCGGCCGCGAAGTGGCGAGCGGAGGGAAGAAAAATATTTTTTTCAAAAATTCACCATAAATCACAATATTATTCTAGAGACTTCAAATTTGTTTCAAAATGAAGTTACATAAATGAATATTACTAGGCCGTAAGAGTTTTAGCTTACAATTACGTTTTTTTACCATTTCGGTTGCGTCAAAGTTGACCGTACGTAGTTTTTTTTCCAATTATCGTGATTTATATGCAGATATTTCAGAAATGAAAAAAGCTACAACCTTTAATTATTTTTTGTTGTATTCTTCATGGATTTGCGCACATTTTGATATATGAAACTCTATAAAATGGCTAATATGAAAATGAGCAAATATTAGGATAATGCGATGTACGCATCTTGAGAGATTTTTGGCCGCGAAGCGGTGCGCGGAGGGAAGAAAAATATTTTTTTCAAAAATTCACCATAAATCACAATATTGTTCTAGAGACTTCGAATTTGTTTCAAAATGAAGATAAATGACTGAAGATTAGTAGACTGTTATGTATTTTGCTTACCCAAAAATACCAACATAAAAAAAATTAAAGATATATATACATATATATATATATAATATATATATATATATATATATATATATATATATATATATATATATAATGTATGTGGTTTTCTTTATTTATTACATTTTCCGATTCTGTACGAATACATAAAATAAAAGGAATGCAGATGACACTTTTTTTTTGCATACATGAAATATCGTATTCATGCATAGATACGGAGATATAACAACTTGAAATAATAAATAAAAAAATGAATATAAAACAAATGCAGAATACTCACTCCTAATCCTGACTCTTCGTTCTATTCTTGTTTTCTCCCTCCTCCATTGAAGAGTCTTGCATTTTTTTCCTCTCGACATGACGAGGTACAGGTGGAGGAGGGAGATGCGCGCTCTTACAGCCGCTGGGATAGGGCGCGGTCCCGTGCGCCCTCCCCTGACCGCCGCTGAGTCACACTCCAATAGAAGACCGCACTGTGGTATTTGCGGTCACACTCCCCGAACCTGCATAGAGCTATCTTGCAGGTGCGACAGAAGAACCGGGTGTCTCTCCTGCCATTCATATGGCACACCCGGCACCGTTTCTGCCTGCGCTTTTCTAGGAGCTCCAGTGTGTGATCCCCTGGCATCAGCCGACAAGGAGTCCACTACCCGACGGAGGGGAAGGGGCGGGGGCGTCAGCAGGGGCGGCGGCAGCAGGGGTGGCGGCGGCAGCAGGGCGGCGGCAGCAGGGCGGCGGCAGCAGGGCGGCGGCAGCAGCAGGGGCGGCGGCAGCAAGGGTGGCGGCAGCAGGGGAGTCAGCAGCAGGGGCGTTGGCAGCAGGGGCGGCGGCAGAAGGGGCGTCAGCAGCAGGGGCGTCAGCAGCAGGGGCGTGGGCAGCAGGATGACCGAAGTAGGCACCCCTAAGGTCTGCCCTTTCCTCTACGGGCAGATCTACAGCTCGGGGCAGGGGGGCAGACATGGAAGGCCACTCATCGGGATCAAAGATGATTGGGCTTCCCCGGCTGCCTCGAGGAACTGTAAGTGGCTCATCCTCCGTAGATCGGGACCGTAGTACCCACAGTAGAGTATGTAGGCATTTTGGAGGGCCAACTGCAGAATGTATTTCAGGAGCTTTTGGGTCCATCTCCGCTGGTTCTCCTGGCAAAGGGATAATATTGGATGAGTTGATCAAAGAGATCAACTCCTCCCATGTGCCTATTGTAGTGCCCAATGACGGTAGGGTGCTCTACACGAAACTGCTCATACACAACTCGGCCCTGTCGACGCGTCTACTTCCGCTGTACGATCTCCTCTTGGACAGGTTCATGGCTCGTTGTAATCATGGGGACGAGTCGGACACCCTTCCAACAGATGACGAAGACAGCTCCCTTCCGCCGCCACTGTCTCTCTCCTCTTGCCAGATGTTGCGGATGGCTAGCGAACCTCTTGAGGACATTCGGGGCCCCACGCACCAACCAAAGGGTACCACTGACGTGAACACCTGCTTCATACAGTTCCTGGGCCAGGGATACCGAGTTATAATAATTATCCATAAACAGGTGGTATCCCTGGTTACGGAAAGGATCCACAAGCCCGAAAACAGTTTCACGCATCGTGGAGAAGACCCCGGAATACACCGAAAAGTCCACGACGTAGCCTGTGTTGGCCTCGGTAATAAAAAAAAATTTCACGCCATATTTCTTCGGCTTCTTGGGGTTATACACTTTGATGCTTAGACATCCTTGTAAAGCATCATCCCCTCATCCAAAGAAAGGTTCTTTCCAGGAATCACGAGAGTTTTACAGCGTTCACGAATATAATCCAACATTGGGCGCACTAAAATGAGGCGATCAGAGTTATTCCAGGGTATGGCCCTTCGGTTGAAGGCGTTGAAATATCTGTCCAACGCCAGGAAAGTATCACGGGGCATAACGCCGGGCACATTGGGCATACCTAAGAAAAAATTACGCCTCCAATATTGCCTGACATCGGAAGCAGGCATCAATCCAAAAAAAACGTGGAGCCCCAAAAAATGCGCCATGTCAGGGAGGTTGCAGCCTCGCCAGTGATATGATAATGTTGTGCGCAGTTCATCACGGCAGTACCTGGCGTAGTCCGCCGTCTCTGCTACCAGGTACTCCAGCAATTCCCGCGTAAGGAAAAGCTGAACGAAACCCAGAGGAGTCAGGGGAACAGGTACGGTGAGCCCAGGATTTGCCGTGAATGGATGCATGTTAGGTGGTGTGGGGTCCTCTGTCCACCCATCGTCGCTCTCGGACGACCGACCTTCACCTTGGCTAGCGCGACTATCCGACCTTCTACATGCCCCTGCGCGCGCACGAGCACGAGCGCGGGCACGATTTCGCATACGAGCCCCCCCTCACTGGCCCATCTCCCTCACTCAAGCCTTCGCTTTCTGTATCATCATCATCGGCAACAAAACTAGAACCAAAATCATCATCCTCCCCCTCCTCAGATTCCCCCTCATATGCACTAAAACTACTGAATTCTAATTCACTTTCGGGATGTGAGCCTCGAACGGACATTGGGGGCAAATATTCCTCGTCATCACTATCATCGGGAGTTATGTCCTCATCACTGGATGACCAACCGCCATCAAAATGAGGACTTGCCACATACTCTCGATCGAGCTCCGATAAATATTCGTCAATGTCCCTTGGTTTGAGCCCTCCCAAATTCCTACGAATGCCCCTAAGGACGGCCCGATGCTTCCTAGGAGTTACTAATGGCACATGAGACACTTTAAAAGCACTTTCATCGACACGTGGTCGCACAGAACGGCGTTGAGGAGCGAGGTCAGGTTGGGTGCTTGGTCCTTCCCCAGCATCCAAGTCCAAAACTCTCCTAACACGATCCCTTCCGACGGGTAAAACGTGCCTTTCGCGTTTCATACAACGTTCAGACATCTCTATGAACGTCCTGTAGCAACACAAATGTTCAAAGTCTCGCACAAGTTCAGTCAAACACGATTGCGGCAAAAGATCACTGTCGGATGATGCGCCGACGATGCTGGCTGAAGCGAGGAAGGAAGGATTTCGCGTATGCGCACTTGGGTCGCGCTTGTAAACAAAACAACACCTCGATCCGTGAACTCCCAGCATCCCCCAAGGCGCGTGATTCAAAAGTTTTCGGCTGGTAGGCCTATAAGTATTTTTCCGCGAATTTTTAAAAAACTTTTTTGAGTCTACGTATGGTACGTCCATTCGGCATACGGGAGACATTTTTACTCGACGTTTAATACGTCCATTCGGCGTAAGAGGGTTAAGATGTGTTGATCTTAACATGTATTTAACAACGACTTTTTTTTTTGGGGGGGGGGACTGTATACCCATGCATGTAAGGTCTCGTAACTGCGGCTCAGTTTTCAGGACTTAGATTGCATTTTTGGGGCTTGGAACCAGCGCTCTCTCATGCATATGCACTCAGTGAGTAACCAGCAAAGTGAGGATTGCGTGGTCCAGGGGTAGTATCTAATGGGAGGGTGAGTTTTTTTCTTTGTACGGGGTTGAGGCAGCGAGTCCTTCCCTTCTATTTTTTTATCTCTCCCTCGTCTCCTCCATTTGGCCTTGAAAACAAAAGTCCAATGCCTTGGCCTTAATATGGGAAAATCAGCTGATAACCACTATAAGTCACGATTGTGAGAGAAGTGTTACGCCCTTAGGGTCTATTGGAACGATTTTTGTTCTACTTTTACGTAAAAGAGAAAATAAATATGGTGCAAGCTTTCCTTGTGCTTTGAAGATTTTTGGTTATCTTATGATTTCGAGATCAGATTTTGACTACACCATGATGTTCCCTGGATGGCAGGTGTTGAGTAAGACATTCTCGTCATAGCTCCTGTGGCTTCAGTTGTCCGGCCTTCTTTTAGTCTGCGTTTTTGGGTTCCTGTGATAGCCCTTCGAGTTTTTTTTTTTTGTGGGTCAGTAGACAACTGCTTGAAGTCTACATTACTCACAGATGTTACAAGTGTCACAGGAACAGTCAACAGTGCCACTGGCTTTTCTTTTCCCCTTTTGGATGTTAGTTATCGCTGCCGTAGGTTTTTTATCACGAGCGAATTTGAATTTCTTTTTTCTCTCAGTACAATTTGTGTAGATTTTGATATCTCAGTTAGTGACTTGGAATTATTTTTCGGTGATGCTTTTATAGTTTCAGCCGTTTGATGCTGCAAAGAGATTTTGGGGAGAATTTGGGCAATGTTGGATGTGTGAATAATGGCACATCTTTTTTTCTCTGGATATTTATTTTCCAGGAATTGCACAATACCCTTGTGCATTCAGTTTTTCTTATAGTGTTGCAGAGCCAGTATCTGATGTGTCAGTTTTTCTTTTTTTCTCTCTCTCCTTTTCAGTCAAGGGCATATGTAGCAAGGTACGACAATTGTATGGCACTTGTTTTTTACTTTTTTTTTGTTTTTTTGTTTTTAGAGAGAGAGAGAGAGAGAGAGAGAGAGAGAGAGAGAGAGAGAGAGAGTTGTCGGGAGTTTAGGCAAATATCTCCAAGTATCTTATCCCATGAAAATTAGGTTTTGGCTCATGGATGTTTATGTGGCAAGTTTGCCAGTGATAGGGGACTTAAGTTTCTGGTGGCCTGTGCCGAAGTGGATAGAGGGAAGCTTTTGTTTAGACGCTTCAGGTTTGTGGTTTTATTTGTAATGAGTTATGGCACACTTGACGATTTTTTCTAGACTTCCTTGGCAATTTTTGGGAGTATTGATACTTTTGTTTTGGCAGCTTTTGCCCTTTTCAGCAGTTATGCTAAACCGAGTTTACAGTTTTTGCCGGTGACATGAGCTCCTTAGGGATGTTTTTCGAGTTTATTTAACTGGCGCAGTTTTTAGAGTCCGATCACGAGGAACATTAGAGGTATAATGTTTTGGCCATGTGGTATTTTGTTTTTTTGGAGATGCTCTAGAGCAGGGGTGGCCACCTTTTGTTTCCCATTCACCAATTTTCTTCACTTCTAATTCAGATGCGCCACACAAACTTTAAACCCTTTTCAATCCTTTAAGTATGGTAATTTGGACATATTTGGCAGTTATACATATTAATCATTTGATATTATATATTGTATATATATATATATATATATATATATATTATATATATATATATATAATATATATATATATAAGATAGTGTGGACAGATGTAGCAGTTGTAAAGGAAAAGGATTTAACAAAGATACAAGGTAAACTGTACTTACTTTATTGACACTTAGACTTTGTATTGATATATTCATTAGTTATTTCTGAAAGTACTAATAAAAATATGTGAACACAATTGGCAGTTTCAAAGAAAAGTAAATATATATTTGTTAAGAAACAAATGAATGCTGTTTGTGTGTTCACGCAACTTTTTTTATCACATCACCGCGATTCATATATATCATTCTAGCTACAAATGTCCTTTAATATCTAATTCGCTCTACCTCGGAATTGATATATTTTCATATATGTACCAAAGGGGAATTTTTAGTTGATAATAATTTCGTCCCCTCATGGGATCGAACCACCGTCCAGTGAATGGGAACGAATTCAGGACGGACAGTGACGTTATCAAGTCGGCCAACAGAGAGGCTATAAGTTTATATCGCTTCTGACCTTACAAATCACCGTCGAACTCGGTGTTTTCCTAATTAGAATCGATATGAAACCCCCTCTACCATGTTAGCCAATTCGAACGTTTGACCCACGTAGCCTTGTTATGAATAATTATCACATCACCGTGATTCATATATATCATTTGAGCTACAAATATGTGTATATATATATATATATATATATATATATATATATATATATATATATATATATATATATATATATATATATACAGGTATTTAATGATGATGCATTATTGTTTAAAGATGACTAATAGATGCACACACAACAATAAAAT
>NC_087206.1:59478721-59494538 GCF_015104395.2 Macrobrachium nipponense
TTCTTGGAGAAGGATGCCATAGAGCGAGCTCCTCCTTCTCCCGGGTTTTTACTCACGGATGTTTGTAGTTCTAAAGGCCTCTGCGGTGCCTGGCACCCCATCACAGATCTTTCGTCTTGAACAAGTTCATTCTAAAGTCCAAGTTCAGGATGGAGACAGTCCAGACTGTTCTTTCGTCCGTCAGGAGGGGGGACTGGATGATTTCCATCGATTTGCAGGATGCTTATCTGCAAATCCCCATCCATCCAAGAAGCAGACCTTACCTTCGGTTTTTCATGGACTCGGGAGTTTTCCAGTTCAAGACCCTTTGTTTCGGCCTCACCACTGCTCCACAGGTCTTTTCTTGGGTGATGGCTCCTGTTTTGGCTATTCTGCATCAGTTAAATGTAAGGATGCTTCGGTATCTGGATGATTGGCTAGTCCAGGCTGAATCTCTAGAGAAATGTCTCGGTCGAGGGAGATATTTCTGTCTCTGTGTCGAGTTGGGCATTCGTGTCAACTTCGACAAGTCCAATCTTATCCCTTGCCAGATCATGACTTATCTGGGGATTGTTTTGAATTCCCAGATTTTGAGGGCTTCTCCAGCTCAGAAACGGATAGACAAGCTTCTGAGTCTGATCGAAGAATTTTTGTCCTCCGTAATGCAGCCAGTTTCTCTTTGGAGGACTCTCCTTGGCAATTTATCATCCCTCATCCAACTGGTTCCCGGAGGTCGTCTCAGAATGAGGTCCCTTCAGTCGACACTTCGCCAGTCGTGGGATTTCGTGTCCGAGGACATGATAGTCGCCTCTTCTCCACAATGTTGGAAGGATCTCCGTTCGTGGATGTTCACTGTCTCAAGTCAGGGACGTCTCTTCTTCCAGTTCCTCCGGACCTAATGTTTTGGTCAGACGCCTCGGATCAAGGTTGGGGCGCTCACCTGGGCTCCGAAGCCGCTTCGGGCCTTTGGTTAGAGGAGGAGAGGATCATGTCAATAAATTGGAGGGAACTAAGGGCAGTGTACCTAGGCCTTCTTTCATTTCAGGATCAACGGTTGGAGTCGGTTGTCACGATCTTTGTCGACAACACCACAGCAGTCTCGTACTGGAGAAACCAAGGTGGCACACAGTCGGATCTTCTCACTCAAGAAGCCCGATCAGGGACAAGGACCATAAGTCGTCCATCAAGTTCTGAGGTTTCTTTTCCAGCTGGATTGAGTGCAGATTCAGTTAAGTTGATGTTTAATCTGGCACAATATAACATGAATATCTTAAGATTATCACAAAGTTATAGATTACTGGTTAGACAGTGTTATCTCTTGGGTTTCACTGACATTCAGGATCATATGTATTTTCTTTCTCTTATAAAATGGCTTCTTCTTCCACTCCATCTCTTACGTCTGTTTTTCCTTCTGTCCCTAATGTTTCCCTTCATTCCATGCCAACTAAATCTACTTCTCAAATCTTTTCTTTCCTCTTTTGGGGCATACCTTGGTTACTTCGCCAGCCTGTTGGCAGCCCCCCGCCTGGTTTGCCTCCTGCTGTTTCCCGATCTTCTGGTTTCCCACATTTGGAAGTGGAGGTTTCTTCAAGGGTGCAGTCAGGCAGCATGTCAGAACTGAGTCATGATTTGTCAGATTTAGGGAAGATTCGTGCCTTAGAGTTAGGGGAAGCAATAGCTTCGTCTGAATTCCTCTTGGGTCCATGAGCTGCCAAGTTTCGTTTTTCCTCTTGTCCGGAGAAGTGTATCGGATCCGGTAAATAGAATCCTCTCCCTTAGCGCACCTGTCATGCGAGCCCAGTGGGTGGATCCTCTTCCTGTCCAAATTCTACAGTTGGGGTTTTGTTAGTTGTACCAGGTATACCCTCTTGCCTTTTCTCTTCTCCTTCAGTGTCATTCTCAAACCTTCTTGAAGGTGCGGTGGTTTCTTTTTATAAGGGTTATGGCCCCCTGATCCCAACTCCTTGACGAGGTGAAGGGCTTAGGGATCCACTGCAGAGAGAGCATGCCCCTTTATGCCTGCACTCTTTGCTGTGGATCCAACTGAACATTGGGACTTTTAACTCCTTTACTCCTCCTCTTATAAATTTTCTCCCTTCCCTTCTTTTTCTTTCATTGATGACCTTGGCATGGTTTTGGACTATTGAATTGACTGCTCTTTTAACTTGTTGGAGGGTGGAGTTGGATGGCATGCCTCTCTACCCGTAAAACTAGAGTGCCTGACGTGGTCGAGCGAGGGGAAATTTCTAAGTCAAGCCATGCCTACAGTGCTGAGTCCGATCTCATGGGACTGACGACCCTTAAGACACTGTGGGTATGGCATTTATCTAGGTGAGGGACCCAGGGCAGTTACCAGTGTGTGTAACGGCATTGCCCCTCCCCCAGTTGGGCCACCTTGGTGAGAGGGACCTCATCCTGGATGAAATTTATTAATACTTTATATGGATAAGAAAATTAACTTCACAACGACTTCTGGCATGGCAATGGACTGTTCTCAGTATAACTCAAATAATGAAAATCAGAGTGGTATTATGACATTATTACCATACAATAAACCCGAAAGAAGTAGATATCGCCAGGACTTAACCTTGATTCACTTTGATTCTCTCTTTGGGGAGTCAAACTGGTCAAGGTTTTTGAACTTAGAAGCTGACAAAGATATATCTTTATTAAAATTAGAAAGTTACCTATTGAATCGATGCCTTTTGCAAGAGATGAGCATAAGGCAAATTAAAAAAAGGGAATGGTTGGTTGAAACAACAACCAAAAACCAATCAGAAAATTATCAGTGTATAAAAAATATAGATAACATAAATATAAATGTCACAAGGCATGATACTATGAACAGTGTGCAAGGCACAGTTGTAGTACCAAATCTTGAGGATGAAACATTAGATAAATTAATACTTTTAGATTCATTAAAGAAAAGATACAATAATGTTGAAGACTGCGAAATATATGAGGTCCCAAGCAGGAAAGACAAAAGTCAAACTATCAAAATAGCCAAACCTTACCCTTGAGAATTAAAATGCTGGGATTAAATAGGGAATAAAAATGGATGAATGGGCCTCATCAGTAGGCTTTAGATTTTCCATAGAAAAACCCCAAGCTGTCATGTTTTATAAAAGTAAAATTTGGAAACAAAGTGAAGAAGCAGAATTAAAAATGAGAAACCATAATATACCAATTAGCCAAACTGAAAAATTTTTAGGCTGGATATTTGAGACACACCTCAACTGGAAAGCCCATATAACTTACATAAAATCGAAATGCAAAAGAGCATTAAACCTAATTAAAAAACTATCTCACACAAATTGGGGAGCTGATAGACATACTCTTACTATACTATATAAAGCAACTGTGCTATCAATCATTGATTATGGAAGTGAAATATATGGGTCAGCTTCAGAAGCAGCACTGAAAATATTAGACCCAATTCACAATGAAGGCCCAAGAATATGCACAGGAGCATTTAGATCCTCACCAGTCTTCTCTGTACAAGTTGAATGTGGCGAACTGCCACTATCCCTCCATAGAAAATTCATAACCATGAAAAGTGCATTAAGAATCAAGACAAGTGATTCACCAACAAAAAGTCTATTTGAGCTAAGGGATGTCTTTATAAACAATCATTCACCACCTTTCCCAATTAGAGCTAATAGACTGTTCTTGTCATTGACTATAAATATACAAGTACCTCCAATAGTAAAGTTATTACCCCATTGGACTATGATTAAAGTAAAGACTTGCACTCACTTAAAATATTTATCAAAAAGTTCCGTATACACCCCAGAACACCATAAACAAAAGACCATAGAACATATAAGACAAAAAAGTTCACATTATGCAATATATACCGACGGGTCTGAATCGCAACATGGAGTGGGATATGCAGCTATATCGCAGAACAAAACATATCAATTTTCTTTACCCAATCATGCCTCAGTCTTCACAGCAGAGTTCTGTGGAATTAAAGTAGCTATCAAAATTATAAAACAAACATCATTCAATAATTTTGTGATTTTTAGTGACTCGAGAAGCGCCATAGAAGCTCTTCAGAGTTACAATCCAAAAAATAATATTGTACAGCAAATTCAATTTGAACAACACAAATTATATAAAAATGGAAAAAATATTGAAATATTTTGGATGCCTGCTCATGTGGGGATAAGAGGAAATGAAGAGGCTGATAAAGCAGCTAAAGAAGCAGTCCACATGATAAAAGCAAAAGTAAACATCCCCACCAGCGATTATATAAGATATATAAAAACAATAATTGTAGATAAAGGGCAAAACGTATGGAACGAAGAGCCTGAAAATAATAAATTAAAACAAATAAAACAGGATGTTAACAAATAGAGTTCAGCATATCAAAGCGAGAGACATGCTCAAGTAATCCCGACACGCCTCCGTATAGGCCACACTCGTCTGACACACGGGCACTTGATGAGCAACCCACGCGACCCTGCTCCCGAGTGTTCAGAGTGCAAAGACTTGGTAACAGTCAGACATGTCTTGTGCGAGTGTCCAAAGTATGATCAGAGACTGTCAACTTTTGGAAATTAGACAATAAAAGAAATTTTGTCAGAATCTTTTACCTTTTCAGTAGTTCCAATTTTGACTTTTTTGAGGAACTGCAATTTAACTGATAAAATATAAAAGATTTTTTAGTGAATTTTAAAACAAAATTTCAAAAATTTAAAACTAATTCTGAATTTTAATATACCGTTTTAGTATGTATGTAAGAGAACATGAATAAATGTATTTATTGTGTGTGTGTTCTAGTATGAAAGCATTTGCCTTGGTGCAATTTTTTATTTATCCTGAATGACCAATGTGGTCCCAGTTCTTGCCTAAGGGCTAGACCTGGCATTTTATCTAATCCTTCGGGCCAGCCCTAGGAGAGCTGAAAGTCGGCTCAGTGGTCTGGTAAAACTACTTTTATAATAATAATAAAAATAATAATCTAAGGGTTATGGTATTGGTACTGGTTTGGTAGCGGGGTTTTTGGGGATAGGGGCTCCCTCTTTTAGTTCGCATGTGACCACTACAGCGGGTTCCTCTTCTAGTTTTGTTAGGGCTGCTATGGCAGTTCCCCGTCCAAATAGGATGTTGGGTCTTTTGACTGGTTCAGGTATTGTGGTTTCTCTGCTTGTAGGTGCTGTTATAGTTTACTTGGGTACAAGTGGTCTCGCTCGGGTGGCGGATTTTTCTGCTTTGGCGGGCTCCCGTTCAGATAGAATGATGGGCAATTCAAATGTTTCAGGTGTTGTGGCTTCGCTGCTCTCAGATGTTGGTACAGGTTATTTGGGTAGGTTAAATGTAGGTGCTTCAACCTCAGCTTCGTTGGAACCAAGTTTAGTTAGGTCGGCTGTGTTTTACGTGCTGATTACATCATCGTCGGTCATTGGTGGTAAGGTGGCACAACCAAATGTTTTCCAACCTGGGGATGCAGTCTCAGGTAGGCTTGTTTTGGATTTGGCGCACCCGGTTGTCGGCAGTGTGACAACCCCAGAAGTTATGTTGACTCTCTTAGGAGAGAGAGTTCTTTCACAACCAGTTGCAGTTGGTACAGGGATTCTTCAAGGTATATTAGGTCATGATTCCAAGTGTAGGGAAGCAATGGGTTCCCCCTCTTTGCAGATAGGTAATGTGGATGTTCGTTCTGTCTCTTGACCTGCCCCTCTCTGACCTGAGGAAGCTGATAGGGAGATGTCTTTGGAGGAAGAAATACCTATTGTTGAAGAGAACTTTCCCCAAGCGGGAAAAAGTGAGTATAAGGAGTATAAGAGGATGGTGGAATTCATTCATGACCTGTTTCCTCAGTCAAGAGTGTTGGAGGAACCAATACATCCTAGGCAGGCGATGTTCGAGGAAGTATATTCTACTAGGCCTGCAGTACCTCGCATGTCCTGTAAGTTGCCTTGGTTCGGTCTGGTGGAGCAGACTTTGAGGGAGGCGGATGCTAGATTAGCTACAATAGTGGGATCGGGTAGGAAGAATGTGTATGATGTAGCGGGTAACCCTTTGTCTGGGATAAGAGTTCATTTGAATGAGTCTGTTGAGGCGCTTTTGTCCAGGGTTCCCTCGTCGTCTAGACAGGTAGGAGTCTCCTTACAAGAAGTGACCATCTTAGAGGACACCTTTCGAAACCAGTCCGAAGCTCTTTCACATTCTATGTGGATGTTGCCTGGTCTGATGGGCCTCTTAAAGAGAGACAGTTTTGTCCCATCAGATCTGGTCTGTTTTGAAAATTTAATTACATCAGTTTCAGTGGGGTTGACTCATCAAGTCAACATCTCAGCAGCCTGTATAACCTTCATTTGAAAGAAAAGGAGGGACTTGTTTTTGGGCCATCTTCCTCTCCACTGCTCAGATATACATAAGAGGGCTCTGTCGAGGGTACCCCTCATGCTCTGCAACAGACTTTTCAGAGAGGAAGAGGTTTTGTCGATGGTGAATTTCGTTTCATCTATGTCAGAGGTGGAGTTGCAACAGCCGATGCTACAGGTGGCAGCACAAAGTGTTAGATCTCCAAAAGGTTTGCACATACCTTCCCCAGGTAAGCGCACCGGTTCCCAGTCACCAGTAAGGTCCCCTAAGTAAGTGGTTTTCCGCTAAGGCTTCTCCAACGGTGACTTCTAAGGTTTCAACATCCAAGAGGGGTTTTCGCAAGTATGGGATGTTGCCCTTGTCGACATCAGTAGGTGGCTGCCTGACCCACTTCGCAGACATCTGGAAGGAGTGGGGCGCAGAGTGTGGTTAGTGGAGGTCCTGAGGAATGGATACAAGATACCTTTTCTTTCTGTTCCCCCCACTATCTGATTCTCCTATTCAACTTCCCAGTTATTCCCCGTCCTCCATCAGGGGAATAGCCTTGGCCATGGAGATTTGGTCTCTGTTAGAGAAGGAAGCGATAGAGCCCGCTCCCCCTTCGCCGGGTATTTACAGACGGATTTTTGTGACCGCCAAGGTGGGAGGTTTGTGGAGACCCATTACTATAGACCTATTGGGTCTCAATTGACTTGTGGTTTCCATCAAATTCCACATGGAAACCTCCCAATCAGTGCTGAAGTCAGTCTGGAGAGATGACTGGATGATTTCGGTAGACCTCAAGGATGCCTATTTCTAGATTCCTGTGCATCAGGAATCTCGGAAGTTCCTTGGTTCCCCGGGTCCATCCGGAACTTTCCAGTTCAAAGTTCTTGTTTATGAGGGTAATGTCTCCTGTATTGGCTATAATGCACCGTCGGGGCTTCAGAATGAGGAGATATCTCGAAGATTGGCTCATCCAGGCTTCATCAAAAGAGGATGCGATAAGGACGAGAGATTTTCTGTTGCAACTTTGTTAGACCTTTGGAATAAAAGTCAGTTTAGAAAAGTGCTCTCTTTCACTGTCTCTAGTCAAAACATACCAAGGCATGACGATTGAGACTCGTCGTTTGAGGGCTTTCTCGACACGAGCGAGTGCTGGCTATCCTGAGCCAGTTGGAGAGCTTCAGATCAGACAGAGCTCAACCAGTGAGCGAATAGAGAAGTCTTTTTGGGAGAATGTCATCTCTCTCCTTTCTCGTTCCAGGATCTTATCTCCAGATGTGCTCTCTGCAGCACGTCTCAGGAATCTCTGGGACTTTTGGGAAGAGAGCACGGTGGTAATCTGGGATGATTACTGCCTAGAGGATCTTCGGTGGTGGTCAGAAGAACATCAACTGACCAGCAGTGTAAGTCGGGCCATCCTGATTCCGGACGTTCATCTGTACTCAGATGCCTTAGATCAAGGTTGGGGTGCAACCTTATAGGAAACTCAGGCCAAGGGCCTTTGGAGGGATCTGGATTGTGAGGAATCTATCAATTGCCGTGAGTTGATGGTGGTAGAAGAGGCGCTAGAACGGTTCTCAGTTAGTCGAGGGGAAGGAGGTAGCCCTCTACTCGGACAACATTACAGCATTGGCATACCTAAGGAAACGGGAACAAGGTCGTCAGAACTAAATCTTGTGGCACAGAGAATATATCGGTGGTGGGAGTCTCACAGGGTTTCTCTCCTTCCTCAATTCATCATGGGGAAACTCAACATATTGGCGGATGCATTGAGTCGGTCACGGGAGGTACTTGGGGGGCGAGTGACTTTAATCCAGGAGGAAGTCCAGCTCTTGCTAAAGAGATGGCCAGCATCAGTAGATCTTTTTGCCACAAGGTTAAATTTTTGGCTACCAGTCTACTTCTCTCCGGTAGTGGATCCCATGTCTTGCGGGACAGATGCGGTGCTCCACTCATGGGACAACCTCCAGATGTACGCCTTTCCCCCCTTTCGTGGCAGCTAATGCGGTGGTGCGGTAAATTCTTACTTTTATTGCAGTGTCTTACCGAACAATTATACAGCTGTACGTTCCCTACGCGGCAGACAAAAGATTTAAACTTTAGTGGTGGGACCGCCAGCGCTGATGTAGGTGACATCATCTCCCGCCACTCGAGGGAGGAACAGGTACAATTGTTCAGGTGAAGGCAATTCGTTCTCTGCTGGTTTCTAATTGACAACTTTGTGTTTTTGCTAGTTGGTTGCTTACATTTTTGTCAGCTTAACTGCAATTAGTTGTGGCAATGAGGCCATCATGTCAGACTCTAGCCCTTCAGGTGTTAGGTTTTGTGCAGGAGGGTGTAAGGCTAGGTTGAAGGTTAAGTGTCTTTTTACGACCCACACTCCAAGTGTATTAAAGGTAGAGGTAATGGGTCAGAGTGTACTCATGAATCGGCTTGTGACTAGTGTAAAGATTGGAGTGATAATCAATGGAAGTTTTTTCTCGCACATTCTGATGAACTAATAGTAAAGGATAGGATGAGAAAGACAGTGCTAAGGGCTGAAAGTAAAACAAGTGTAGCAGCTTCTGCATCTTCCGCAGATCCAGTTTGTCCTGTTTCTCCTTCTCCTTATCCTCCTTTAACTATGTCTCCAATCTTGAGTCCTCCTCCTCCTGCTTCTTTAACTCCTTTACCAGCTTCCCATGTAGTTTCTCCTGATGCCATTGCTAGCCTCGAATTTAGGTTCGAGAAAAAGTTTGATGTTCTTGCTAGTACTGTTATGGAGTTAGGTTTTTGGTTAAGTCTTTTCTAGAATAAGCTAATTCTAATAATGAAGTGCCGAGTGTTAGTGCACTGCTGTCTTATGGGGCAACTGTTTGTCCCAACAGTTCTCCTAGACAAAGGTCACTGTCCCGCTCCCCCACCTCAGGGAGAAAACATACCAGAGGTCCAAGGGAGATTGGTGGGGTTTGCCCACAAGCAGTTGCTCCCTCTGTTGATCCTGTAGTGCGCCAGCAGGTTTCAACAGAACACCATTGGAAAGGTGTTTTGTTCGCTGCTCTGTTGTCGTCAAAGTAGAGTGATTCCTCTCCTGTGAGGCGTAGTTCATCAGTGTCACTTCCATTGAAAAGACACGCCCCTGTAGGAGATTTCTCCACTCCTCCGATTAAGAAGTCCAAGGAAGGGGATCACAGTCCATGTCCTTCTTGTAGTGTCGCTACTTCTACTTCTCGAGATAATTTTTCGACTTCGAACATTTCTGACCCCCAAGGTGGTCGTCGTATTTTGACACTTTCGAAACGTTCAATGCTGGTACATTGTACATTCATCGAATACTCCTACGACTTCTAGTGACATCTGCTTCGACGAGTATGGACCCTTCAGTGTCGAAAATTTTGACACTTGCAACTGCAGACATTTTGACTGCTGCTGTTTTGACTCAGGATCATTCTAATCAGTTCCCTCTAAAGCAGTTGGAGGAGTTGAAGGATTATTTGAAGGACAAGTAGTTGGCCCCTAAGCCTACAGATCCTTCTATTTCTCCAGATTCGTCGGAGGAAGAAGAACAGGGTGCAGACTCGATTCCAAAATCGGCTTATTCGAGTCTTCTGTGGTATCTCTTGGATACTAACCCTGATTACTTTAATGCAGTAGCTCCCAGGTCGCCCCCTTCAATTTTTATGATGAGAAGGAAGCATGTGGACCTCTTACTTCCCAAGTTAGTTTTGTCGAAGGCTGCGAAGAAGTCTCTTTGTATTGTAGAAGGCTGGCTGTCGACTAAGAGAGAATCAGGCAAGGCTTCTTTTGCTTTTCCTCCATCGAAAGTCATCAACAAGAGATACTGTATCTATGTGACAGGGGAAGCTCCTTCCATGGGAGTTTCTGCCTCCTCCCAGGGGGACTTCTCCAGTCTTATTGATGCTAATCGTGGAGCAGCATTTTCAGTGCCAAGAACCTCTTTAAGGTCCTGGAGATTTTGAGTTTTCTGGACTGGATAGGTGGAGCTCTGGGTTCAAAGATTGAGGATTGCCCCTCTATTCAAGAAGATGTGATGTTGGATTGGTTAGGGGTTCTTTCGTGTGCCGACAAGTCTGTCAGGGACACTTCTGATGAGATCGCCTCTCTCTTTGTTTTGGGGACTCAAAAAGAGAACTTTGGTGATCCTTTGCCACAAAAGGAGTACTACTTTACAGAAGTCGGCTTAGCTTTTCTCAATAAGCAACACTTATTCCCAGTAGATATGGTTTATGCTATTCTTTCTGCTTTAGAGAAAAAGGTGACAAATGATCTGTTGGCCCAGTCAACCAAGCAAGTGACTCCTGACAAGTCTTCCTTTCCTTTGCAACTAACTTTTCGTGGAGGTAGAACCAGGCCCCTCATCAGACCTCACTCGAACCTGCGCCCCCCTTCCAAATCCACAACAAAACCTGCTTCTTAGCCTTCCTCCAAGTAATATAAATATCCTACATGATCCAGTAGGTGCCAGGTTGCACCTGTTTTGGGAGGAGTGGAATCACAGAGGGGCAGACCCTTGGATGGTCCAAGTTCTTCACCTTGGATACTCCATTCCTTTCAAAGCTACTCCTCCTCTATCCAATTCCCAGATCGTCTTGTCAGCTTACTCTCCAGGCTCGGAGAGGTTTGTAGCTCTGGCAAAATAGTTGGAGGCTCTCATTCAGAAGGCGGCAATAAAGTTAGTAATCGACAAGTTGTCTCCGAGGTTTTAAAACCACCTTTTTGTAGTCCCCAAGGCATTGGGGGGCTGGAGACCCACATTGGATGTGAACGCTCTGAATTTGTCTTGAAAACGAAATTCAATATGGAAACAACTCACTCGGTCCCATTTTCGCTTCTCCAAGGAGACTGGATGGTCTCCTTGGACATGCAAGATGCTTATTTCCATATTCCAATTCATCAGGAATCAAGAAAATTTCTTTGGTTTGTTTTCATGGGCAAAGTATTCCAATTTCGAGCACTGTGTTCCATCTCCTGGGTATCATTGTGGCACTTTAACTGGACAACTGGCTTCTCCGCTCCTCCTCGGAAAACCAGTGCATTTGGGATCTAGAGAGGACTCTTTGTTTGACTCGATCGTTAGGGATTCTTATCAACGAGAAGAAATCACAACTGATTCCTACTCAGAAGATTCCATATTTGGGAATGACCCTCAATACTCAAGCTTTTCGGGCTTTTCTGTCCCCAAAAAGGATTCAGTCATGCCTTCAGGTAGTTAAGGTGTTCCTGAACCGTCGTTCTCATTCCGCTCTCCATTGGATGAGTCTTCCGGGCACCTTATCGTCAGTAGAGAAGTTCGTAAACCTCAGAAGGTTACATGTGAGACCCCTTCAGTTCTTCCTGAAAGTATCATGGTGCAGGAAGTCTCAGCCGAATTCGAAGGTGTTCATCATCGTGAAAGAGATCAAAGAGGATCTAGCATCGTGGCTCTTGGAGCAGAGACTATCGGAAGGCATTTCTCTTCATTCTCTCCACCCAACCCTACAGTCCTTTTCCGACACCTCCGATGTAGGTTGGGGAGCAGTCTTGGGAGAAATGAGTGTGTTGGGAATTTGGTCGATGGAACAGAGGGAAAGCAGTGGCAGTGCATACAGACAACTCCACTGCGTTGTCTTACATTAAAAAACGGGGAACATGCTCTTTCTCCCTTTACAAAAAAGCAAGGAACCTTCTTTAGTGGACGACAAGGAAGCAAGTATATGTGATTCCTAGGTTTGTGCAAGGGAGAATGAATGTTTTTGTGGACGAATTGAGTTGAGGTCATCAGGTTCTTCCATCGGAATGGATCCTCGATGCCAAGGTTTGCATCGACCTTTGAAAGTTATGGGGAAAACCAGCAATAGATCTGGTTGCCACTTCCAGCAACGATCGACTCCCTCTCTTTTGCTCTCTAGTTCCAAACCCTCTAGCATGGTCCTTTGACGCAATGCTGCTGGACTGGTCGGGGCTGGATGCATACGCCTTTCCTCCATTCGGGCTGATTAGGCAAGTTCTGAACAGAGTTCGTTTTCATCAGAATGTGTCTCTCACTCTCGTAGCACCATTCTGGCCAAGAAAGGAATGGTTCCAGATTTTCTCAGTCCACTTGTAGACTTTCCGAGACTCGTACTGTCCAAGAAGTCACTACTCAAAACAACCGCATTTTGCAAGGGTTCCATCAAGGGTTGTCCACTATGGCCCTGACAGGTTACAGAATGTCAGGAGCCTTGTCAGAGCAAAAGGCTTTTTGAGAGATGCTTCGGAAGCTATCCTAAGTGTAGAAGAGCTTTTTCTAATAGACTGTACCAATCCAAGTGTTTAGAGGAAGGTGCAAGCAGAATAAAGTCTCCTCTTCTGAGACCTCTTTAAGCAAGATAGCAGACTTTCTTCTGTTTCTAAAAGTATTGAGACGCTTGGCTCCATCGATGATTAGGGGTTACAGGGCGATGTTGGCATCTGTATTTAAACACAGACTCATTAATCAGTCTACTAAATACTGACCTCTCAGACTTGATTAAGTCTTTCGGGACATCTAAGTGCCCAAAAGACTCGGTATCTTGGAACCTGGACATAGTACTCAAGTGTCTTTCGAGTTCTTCTTTTGAGCCGATGCGGTCTTCCGAGATGAGGAACCTAACCAAGAAGACCTTCTTGATAGCTTTAGTCTCAGCAAGACGTGGCAGCGAACTCCATGAAATGGAGAACAGAGTTGGCTTCTCACAAGGGGACGCACTCTGCTCGTTGATGTCAAGTTTCCCAGCTAAGAATGAAAACCCTTCGAAACCTTGGCCCCACTCCTTCACACTCAAGAGTTTGACTGATATTCTCGGTCCAGAGGAAGAGGAAAGACACTTATGCCCAGTAAGAGCTCTAAGGTACTATCTTCATAGAATGGGGAAAATAAGAGGACCTTCTTCTCGACTATGGTCTTCAGTGAAGAATCCTTCTCATCCTCTTTCGAAGAATGCAATCTCCTTCTTCTTGAGAGAACACATTGTCGAAGCACACACTTATGTAAATGAAGTGGATTATCCTGTGTTGAAAGTCCAGGCACAATAAGTCCGAGTGGTAGTGGCCTCCCTAGTGTTCCGACATAATTTGTCACTGTCTGCGATCTTGCAGAGTACATTTTGGAGGTCAAAATCAGTGTTTGCGCCTTTTTACCTGAAAGAGATTGAGACAGTGTTTGAAGATTCTATTTCTCTTGGTCCTATTTCCGTGGCTGGCATAGTGTTGGGAGAAACAACATAAGGGGTTGTTCCCTCTGTAATTTCGCCTTGTATCAAGGTTGCTGTGTTAAGGGAAGCTGGGGGTACACCTGGAGTACTCGCCTGTCAATTATTTTTGATATGGTGTGTTTAGGTTTTTAATATGGTGTAGGTGACTTGTGGTTCACATGTATGTGGTATCCTGTCTTTGCCCAGGGCAAGGTCGGTGAACTGCCATGACTGCAAAGGAAGTCCACTCTATGTAGAGGCACTCTTTGGACAATCATCCAAGCTCCCTACTACGTAAGATGAGCACCGACCAGAGGCAATATTCTCCTGTAGTAGCTCTCTTACAAGGTAAGGTACAACAAGCACTTAGACTGCTGACTATTGTCTTTTTTTAAATCCTGTTATATTTTTGAATTAATCATACATCCACAACCCCCCACCCTTGCAATGGGTAATCAGCTGTATAATTGTTTGTTAAGACAATGCAATAAAAATGGGATTTTTATATTAAAATGAAGTTGTATTGTATACTTACCAAATAATTATTTAATTAAAACTCTCCCTCCTCCCCACAGGTGAATGGTTGGGCAGAACGAATTGTCTTCACCTGTTCCTCCCTCAAGTGGCAGGGATGACGTCACCTACATTGGCGATGGCGGCACTACCGCGAAAGTTTAAATCTTTTGTCTGCCACATAGGGAACCTACAGCTGTATAATTGTTCATTAAGTATACAATAAAATTTCATTTTATTATAAAAATTCCATATTGAGCATTAGGGGATAGGGCCAAGGTTTTTACTTTAGGTCGTTATAGCTTCTTTCAGCAAGTTTTTTCTTTTCCCCATTAACTGTTCACATTATTAAAAGATAGGTAGGCACATGGGAGGCTCCATTCCCTCCATACATGCGAGGTATTGAATATCACATGGAAAGTCATATAGGCAGAGATGAGACCTGACTGATGAGACTGACATAAGGTACTCTCTCCGCTGGCAATCTCATCTAAAGAATTGAGCACAGAGGTGAGTTAATATACTTCGTAGGTGAAAGTGAGTTACCAGCACATGATCTGTGAAGGGGTCGGGCTGAATTAGATTGATCCCACCTCCATTTACATGTTGTTAATCAGGCTAATTCGGGTGTTCAGGTGGTGTATTGCAATTTGAAGTTTTCATCATAAAACTAATATTGTAATATTTACCTGAACACCTGAATAACTCCCACCCTCTTCCCCTTCTCAATGAATAATGATTGATGCATTTGGAGGGAGAGTGCTCTTGCCAGCTGGTTCTGGCAACAGTTTTGCCGACGGTAGTGCAGATAACTCATTAGATAGGGTTTACCTGCAGCGTTGGTGGTGCTGGCAGTTCAAAATTTACCCAATAAGTCTATGGGGGTATAGTTTGGGCTGGTCAGTAACCAGGGCTAATTCAGGTGCTCAGGTAAGTATTACAATATTAGTTTTATAATGAAAACTTCATATTGATTTGCTCCTGTTATCCTGAAGTTTCATTACGGGACAGCATCTACGAATTGCCCTGTGGTTGTTAGCTCTACTTTTGGGAAGACTATACTTCATCTTTTAGAAGATGTCCTGCGCAAGTTGGAGAAGAAGTCTTCGTTTTTGTTGTTGTCGTCATCTCACACCTCACCTCCCTCTTCGAAGGCTTCCCGGCCTAAGAAGACGAAGGTACCCTTTCCTCCCCCTAAGAAGTCTCGCCACAAGACTTCTAAGGGTCTGTTTCCTTCCACCGGGGAGGAAGCAGTTGGCTCTCTCTTTGGCTTAGCTGCTCCTTCAGGAATGGGACCGTGACGCTGTCCCCAGGGTCTAGTGTCTTGGGAGCCTTAGGAGTTTGAACCAAGGTTCGTTCTCTTGTCTTTGGTACCAAGGTCACTGCTCATGGAACCGGGTCCATGTCGGAGACTTGTTTGCGAGTTTCTCCAAATGTACACGGCAAAGACATGGCTTAATGGGCAAGGATATAGCAGAACTGCTTGGTTCTGATGTGGATGTTAATAACCTTGTGGTATTCCTTAAGAGACATAAACATCTGTAATGAAATTTGATATTTGACCTCTTGGTACATTGCTAAGTATAGTATATACACTTGCAGTTGTGTATATAAGTATTTTTATGTATATTTTGTATTTTTTACTGTTTTACAGTAAAAATACAAAATATATATAAAATGATGATAATTTTTATGGAGGATGTAAGTTTTTTTACCAAATATCAATTTTTACCGTAGTTTTAAAATTAATTTATTTTGTTCATTCATTTATAAATTCTCTGACATGCATTTTAAACCAAATTCGTTATAGTGCTAAA
>NC_087206.1:59495038-59500038 GCF_015104395.2 Macrobrachium nipponense
TTATAGTGCTAAATAATCCTTTGGATGCCAGTGCTTGGCTTCAAGCCTAAATTCCATACTCCTTTCCATTCCATTTCGGGAAAAAGAAAAAGCCCCAAAGTGACAATTGCTAGTGTGAAGGGTGTAGTTCAGCAGATAATTTTTTTTTCACTAAAATACCTCAGTTAATGACACAAGTATGAAATTTGGTACTTCTCCATAGGCCACTTTTTAAAAATTAGTGTGTCCACTCAAAGTTCTAAAATGGCTACCAATTTTCAAGATGGCTGCTGGTCAAGATTTTACAAGTGACTCATGTGTCTCTGGTCATGTTTTTATGCATTTGTTTTGGTTATTCACATTTTATGCAGTCACCAAGCAAAAGTAAAATGTATTTCTGTTAAACATTTCATATAGCATATATAAAGAAAGATGGCTTCCAGTATGGCAGCCAAAACCCTTAAATAATCGTGTCTCAGAATTCAGTAGGCATAGAAGAATGTCTTATTGTTCAATATCATAGTGTGCAAGACTGTATATAATTAAAGTGGTGGTTTTATCTTTAGTTTTAGTTTGAAAGAGTGAATGTCACTATCAGGGCTCATTGGTGACTTCTCTGCTGTGTAACTCTGCTGTGTAACTCAGCTTTGCTTTAGTTTAGTTTAATAGTATAGTGTCCCAAATGCTTTCTAATAGCCACATATCAATTAGGTGGTAGAAAGTATATAGCATATAGTTGGTAGATCTCGTTAGACAACTGCATCTGAATTGACAGGAGGTGCCAGCTTGGGAGAGTTGAGCCAAGGGTAAGTGGGGTCTCTACATGGCTTGTTCATGTACTGCACTCTTTAGAAGACGCTGAAGTCTGCTTACAATAGTTACTGCACAGGACAAGAAGAGGTTAATGAAGACTTATGGGCTTTGAGTAGTGGTGTCAAAACAAAAGCCAACAAAGTTCACAATTTCAATTCTGGTATTTAGTGCTGTCAGTAGAGCTGACTGTTTCTGCTGATAAGATCATTCCATGTGGCCAACTTCAGCTTCTACTTTCAGGCATTAATGGAGCTGATCCCATACTTTTTTGCCAATAACAACACCAATTATGCCCTATGGATGCCTGCTCACCTGAGGGACATGATGACTAGAACGTAGGCATCCAGCATTAGCTCATAAATTCATGAAGGGCAACTTTGTTGTACATGAGTTCAAGCATGAATTCTTAGTGCTTGCTCTTAGTTAAGCACATGAACAGACAAATGCTGTCATTAAGGGTGATGGTGAAGCCATTGGGCTCACTGAAAATCCATCAGCCCTGAGGAGATGGATGGCCTCTAGCCCGTAGGTAAGTCATCTGGTGTCCCTCTATGAAACTGTAGCACAAATGATAGGCTAGTGTTCACTTTTTCACTGAGCTGACTCTACGTGCCCAGCAGACATTCTTGGAAAAGGTCCAGAAATTATCTCAGGTTCTGCAAGACTTGGGAAACCCTTTCCAGAAAGACAGCAGATTTGTTTGCAATAGACTCCAAAGATTTAGCTCAATGTAGCTCATTTCATACTCACTTAGAGAAAGGAAAGTCCCAATACAAGGAATTTGTGAAAGACTTGGCTGATAATCTAGCCTCCTTCTACAAGCCCATCAGGAGGAACAGGCTTGACCTCTCTCAAAATAATCCTGTTACAGAACCATCAAAACAGAAACAGCTGAAAGAAGAATATCAGCTTTTCTCCAAGCCATTCATTGCCTGTCAAAGCAGGGAATGCGACCTGCATGAGAATCAATTGTTCCCTGCATCTTTGGGTGAGTGGAAAGATTTACAGCTATCAAAAGTCCCAACTCACCTCCATACTGAGAAACATCTCGCTTCCAGACCAAAAGCCAGAAGCAGATGATATCATCAATGATGGCTCGGCTTTGCTCAACGCATTGCCACCCAAAAGATATAAGACTTTTGCAGACTATGCAGCCCTTGACTTTCTGCCAAGAATTAGTACTTATGATAATGCATACAAGTCAGCACATATTGTGTTTGATGTGTATAGTTCATCAAGCCTGAAAGCAGACACAAGGTCCAAAAGGGGACATGGGGAAAACACAGGGTGACAGAAAAGAACACCATTCATTCAAACTGGCAAAACTTCTTGAGGCACAATGACAACAAGGCAGAGCTGTTTCACTTCCTGGTAGACAAGATTGCCCAGATGTCTGCAACAAACTAGGTTATTGTGACCAAGGGAACCCAGGCACATAGCACTTACAAAGTAAGTCTACTTGAACTGGACAAATATTCTCATGAGGAGGCTGACAGCTGCATCTTTGTCCATGCCAGATATGCTACAGAACAGGGGAGCAAGTTTATTATGGTCAAAGCCAAGGACGCAGATGTCCTTGTCATTGGCCTGAGTGTGTTCCCAACTCTGCAAAGAATGGGCCTGCAGCAGCTGTGGCTTGCATTTGGCCAAGGACAGAACCTTCAATGAATTGGCATTAACAACCTGTGCAACAATGTTGATCAAGAGAAGGTCAAAGGCATGCAAATCTTCCATGCATTTACAGGTTGTGATGCGGTCTCAGCCTTTAAGCATGGGACATTTTCCCAGAGGCCACTCCAGTTTTTTCCAAAATCAACAAGTACCCACCAACCATTGAAGATGGTGATTTGAAGATTTTGGAGAAGTTTGTCATCCTCATGTATGACAGGTCAAGCAATGGGACATTTTCCCAGAGGCCACTCCAGTTTTTTCCAGAATCAACAAGTACCTACCAACCATTGAAGATGGTGTTTTGAAGATTTTGGAGAAGTTTGTCATCCTCATGTATGACAGATCAAGCACTGTTGACAATGTGGATAAGGCCAGACTTGACTTGTTTGCCAGAAAGCAGAGACCATATGAAGCCATCCCTCCAACCAGAGCAGCTCTGCTTCAACACACCAAATGTTCAGCATATCAGGCAAGTTGTATGGGGTCAGGCAATTTTTTGCCAGCCAGAAGCACAGAGTCCAGCTGACTGGTGTTGGAAAAAGATTGGTGAAGACTGCAAAGTCTTCTGGACAGCCAACTCTGCCATTGCAGAGTTGTGAACAGCTTACAAAATGTGGCTGCAAGGCTGGTTGCTGTGGCAGGTGCAAATGCTACAGGCTTGTGCTTATATTCACAGCTTTGTGTCGCTGCAAGTGTGAGTTATAATCATAGAGAGAGGTGTAACTATAATGTTGCAAATGATGCTTCAGATACATATGAATGAGAATTTCATCACACTAAAGGGTGACATCATTCATCTTTAAAATCTTGCATTCATGTCAGGCTTAAAAAAGACAATGAGACAGTGTTCGAACAAAGATAAGATACTTTATTATTATACTCCATTATAGTCTTGTGCTTGTATACTTTACAATAGTATTATGGGGTCCCTTTCCAATGTAATATTGATAATAGCCCAATGGAAATGGTAGAAACAGGTTCCCTGCCCTTATAAATGTTGACATACATAAAAATTTCACGTCTCTATCTTTCATAGTTGCAGTCAACAAGCAAAATGTTTCATGGCAGCCATTTTGGATGCCATTTTTATCACAGAGGTAAATATAGTAGCAGGCACTCTGGTTATATCTTCAATTAACTCTTCTACCTAGGAAGACTATCTGAATAATGATTAATGTATTTATTTCAGCAATGTAAATATTTACTCAGTGCCATAAATTGAAACAATTAGCGGCCATCTTTGCAATGATTCTCTTGCACGACTGTAATTTACAGCGGCTATATACGTTTGTCAGGGAGACGGGCTCCCTCAAAAAAAAATTAAGGTCATATACAATATGTGTATATGTATATACATTATATTTTTATAGGTCTTCTATGAAGCTCCTTTTAAACGTATATATCTTTTTAATATCTTAGTTAACTTCATTATGGGGTCAATAACCTAGGTGTTGTTCAGCCACAAATCAATTCTATTGCATCCATTTTTACAGCAGAAGTGCTTGCAATTTTAAAGGCCATAAGGGGAACTGTAACTCGGAATGGACATAGTTTTATTATATATAGTGGTTCAAGACATTTTCTTATGTCATTGGGCTGTTAAAATTCCGGAAATTGGATATGCATTTTTGGAAGAGTTAAAATTTAAATATTTTAATCTGAAGAAAATGCACTGGCAAACATCATTAGCTATTGAGGGAAATGATATACATTCCCCATTCGTTTCTAACTTATCTATTCTCACGCCAAGACCGTTACTGAAACTGCCTTACCGTAAGCATAAGATCGTATTAGTTTCATGAAAGAACCATATAAACTGACATGGGCCTGTCCGGGATTTGAACCCGGGACCTCTCGCACCCGAAGCGAGAATCATACCCCTAGACCAACAGGCCGCCGTTCTCTATTTAAAATAGAATTTATTATTAAATTTGGAGCTTAAGCACATAATTTAGTGATGTATTACTATTTATACCGACGGTTAAAAAAGGTTTATTCAGTGGTGCAGTTATAAGGAGAATTATGTTTTAAATTTGTTTTCCCCTTCCTCTCCAGTTGAACTGTGTGCAGCAGCTGTATAGCTACCGTCGTGTCATTGTGATTTGTGTGCATCTCTTTGTAGTGACGTAGCTGTGAGATTACAGCGCGGAATATCGATCAGTTTTAAAAACGATGCTCAAGGGCCTGTCCGGGATTTGAACCCGGGACCTCTCGCACCCTAAGCGAGAATCATACCCCTAGACCAACAGGCCTGAGTGAGTCAAAAGGAGAAAGTTTTCAGCTTTTTAAAAGTAGTTTGTTCATATTGTGCTTCCAGTATTCTCTCATTCCAAGCTAAGTTTTGATAGCTGTTAGTAAAAGGAATGGAATCGCTTCGCCTTGCGGTCAGAATACTCACTATATTGGACTAAATCGGGAACCTCCTAAAATGTTGATCACAGAGTCTTCCGCTCTCGCCCTCTGCGCTGCCGCGAGGCATACGGATAACCAAATTATTTAGAGCATCGAAGAATCATTTCCCATTCTTCACCATCATA